>NC_047087.1:156344843-156496732 GCF_902459505.1 Geotrypetes seraphini | reverse complement strand
AGCCACGGCTAGAGAAGGTTTCTTTCCTTCAGGATCCTCTCACTCTGTGTTCTCTCACCCAATGATTCTCCTCTGTGGCAAATAAACACCTCCCTGATGAACCCCCACCCCCTGACTTAGCAGGGTTACCTAGTTAAGGTAGCTCAGCACTGAGTTGTAAAGCCCAGTGCGGTCTGGGACATATAGTCCGTTCAGTCTTGGGCTGGCAGCCCCTGCTGTATGGAGGTGGAATAGAATGGTAGCATTAGCAGTTCTCTTTCATAGGTATGAAAAATTGAAATTAGATATTGATATTTTTGGCCACCCTTCTACTACTGCAACTTGTACTTTATACCTCTGTCTATCAGCCCAGTCCACCTACTATAACATCAAGTATTTTATGCAGACTGAGTTAAAGCATGTCTTGTTGCCAAAGACATGGTTGAAATGGCTTAAATTACAAAACTTTCAGTTTTGCTCTCCAAAATAATTTTTTTTTAACATATTTTATTGAAACATTATACACTTGTGCATACAGACATCATCAATGACCAAATACAGTAACAGGAAAGTACAGTAAATTCTACAAGACGATCCATTTTATATTTTTCCCCACCCCCCCTCCATACCCAAAATAACCAGTAATAGTCTCGCTTGATTTGAAAGGAAAACTAGAATAGAAAGTAGAATTACATATTTAATAATCTGCTTCGAGCAGCTGGTGTCAATGAGTTCCAAAAAGGCTCCCATTTAGATTGGAACCTTCTGCCACCAGGAAGTGTCTAAATTGGGTATTCTCTGATGTTCCATCTGTAGATGTTGTATAAGAAGTGCCCTCCATTGCACCAAAGTAGGAGTCTCTGGGATTAGCCATTGCAGTAGTATTGCTTTAACACCAAAGAGAGAAGTTATTTTTAGAAAAACTCACATGCCCTTGGGTACCAGAGCGACTATCGGGACAGTGGGTAAAAATTATCAAAGGAGTTAAGTTACAGCACACCCGCCATAGGATAGAGATATGTTAGAATATATGTTTCCAAAAACACTGGATAACTGGGCAAAAGTAAAACATGACGCAGGGTTGCATTAGATCTGCCACATATCAGACAAGTAGAATCTGTACAAAGGGTCATACGTTGGGCACGGCAAGTCGAGATATGATATCTCATAACCAGCTTATAAGCAATTTCCCAAAGGAATACTGAGAGGTATAATTGGGACATCATCCAGAGATAGCATTTAAGTTTGTCGCCTGAAAAAGCCATACCAAAATCTGCAGTCCATTGCATATTTAAGCGCGAGTAGTCATAATCCGACAACAATTCCAAGAGACTTTATGGTGAAACCGTAGAGGAATAGCATTTTATGCATCCAAACAAAGGGCCTCCCTTTACTGTTCATAAGATTCTAATGTCAAAGATGCAGCTGCAAGGAGAAGATATAGTGACACAATTGCCATTAGGCATAAGAATCCTGAGTGGGTAACAAGAAAGGCCGTAATACCCCTTCATCTGTAAGAACCTGATGGGGGTAACAAATACCTTGAGTCTGCCAGTGATAGAATACTCTAGAGGTTCATCATGGTTCAAAGTCAGGGTTACTTTTATAGACAGCAATAGTGAACAGTCAGCACAAACTTTCAAGAGTGAGCATTAACAGTCTCCAAGCCGCACGCATGGCAGAATATATCGAATGTTTCCAGGGGATGTGAAATAAGACACTAAAGTGAAAATGATATCATAAAGCAGTCTCTACTGAAGTGAAGGAAAAGGTAGAGAGATCTCAAAACCAATCATTAATATGACGAAGTTGACATGCCATTGCAAATAAGTGAATATTGAGAAGATCCATCACTCCCTTGTCCCTCGGAGTAGTGACAACACAATTTACCAACCAGGGTCTCTTTTCTATTCCATAAATATTTGTTAATAGCCCAAATTATACTTGTATGAGGTTGGAGCGTAAGTATTAAGGGCAACATTTGAAAGAGATAAAGACAATAGGGCAATAACATCATGTTGTAAAGTGCAATCTTGCCAGATAAAAAAAGAAGGTAATCCCTCCAGACCGTCAGCTTCTGTTCCATGAAACTAAACTAAAGCTTAACTTTCTATACCGAATCATCATTCTGAGAAGGCTCGACTCAGTTTACAGCAATTAAATAAACAGGGAATGATTTACAAATGATAAATAGAAGCTAATAGCAAAATTTCAAACGTAAACGAGCAGTGATATTTAAAGTAAAGAGATGAGAGAGATCGCTGGGCCCCATGACTCCTAAGTACTTGATTGTTTCCTCTGCCCATGTCAATGGGAAGGGCCCAGCCAAGCTGCAGAAGTAGCAGGGTCCAGTGGGAGGACAACAAATTTGGTATTGTTCAGCTTAAATCCTGAATAAAAGCCAAATTCATTCACCAGCCCCACTAAAGTTGTCAAGGTTGTACATTAGATAATACTAACAGAATATCATCGGCAAAAGCCAAGACCTTTACTTGCTGACCCCCCACCCCACAAACGTCCTCAAGACGGTATGGAACAAAGGTTCCAAATCAAAAAGGGTAAAGGTGAGAGGAGACAGCCTTGACATGTGCCCCACAAGATAGGAGAAACCTGAGTTGCCTGGCCATTCACCAATACAGAAGCTACAGGATCATGTTACAATGTCTGGAGAGCCTGATAAAACCAACCCAAAATACCCAGGTATTGAAGGACAGTGAACAGATACTTCCAGTGGACTTTGTCGAACGCCTTTTTGGCATCCAGACTAACCAGAGCTGCTGGGATAGAGTGAAATTTACAGTGGGCTACAGATATCAAAACCTTATGAACATTGACTACAGATTGACAAACCTTGACAAAGCCCATTTGCTCTGGACAGATTACATCAGGGAGTATATCCGAGAGTCTATCAGCCAGTATATGAGAGAGATTTCAAATCTACATTCAGAAGAAATATTGGCTGGTAAGACTCTGGGTAATGACCAAGCTTAGGCAGTAAAGTTATGTATGCTGCATTAGCATGTGGGGAGAATCCACCTTGTGCAATAGAGTGATCAAGATAGGAGAGAAGCAGAATGCATACCAAGGGAAATAATAATTTATAGAATTTGAACCTGTCAGGTCCCAGAGCCATAGAGTTCCACAAAGATTTTATTGCAGCTTGCAGGTCCTTAGCCACTAGAGGGGCATTCAGTCTAGCCAATTGAGCGTCCATAAGCTGAGGCATAGTGGAATCCTCTAAATAATCTGTGAGTTGGGGACCCCAATTAGATTGTACCTCGGAGTACATATTTTTAAAAAATCATGAAAGAGAGTAGCTATATCAAGTTTCAAGTTTATTAGTGTTTTTGATTAATCGCTTAATCACAATTCAATCCTAAGGTTTGTGATGTAAATTACCGTTATGATCCCTCAAAGATGCAATACAGGTAGAACCCTGCCAGGATTTTGTAATCTGAGCCAGAAATTTCCCAGGTTTTTTACCAAAGCGATAAAAGTGTGCTCATGAAGCAAGGCCTTCAGTGCTACTTGGGTGGCTAAATATGTCTCTTGGGCAGGGGCAGTTGGGCTGTGGCTATATTAATATTTTGTTTTCCAAAGTTGTTTTTCTAGATGTATGATGCCCTAATTTATCTGCTGGGCTCTTGTAATCATATATTGGATGATATCCCCCCTTAAGACCACATTAAAGGTGTCCCAAAATAAGGCAGGGTTGTCCTTATGCTGATCATTATTAAGAGCGTATTCCTCATAATGTGAGTGCAGATAGGTTTGAAAATGTTTCTCTTAAGCCAAGAAGGAGAGGAACCGCCACCTAGATGTACCCTCATGGGTAAATGATATGTCAAGTTCAGCTGAGTCAGAGACCACAATAGGGCCAATAGTAGCAGTTGGAAGATGTGAAAACAAAGGCTGTGAGGTCAAGATGAAGTGTATCTGAGACATCGAACCATGAGCCCTAGACATGTGAGTGTAATCTTTGACAGACAGATTGAGAAGATGCCAGGGATCCACTAGCTCCAAAGAGTCACACAAAAAGAGAATCCTTTGCGGGTACTCATGGTAGTTCTCTGTGGCAGAGAGGTTCTATGCAACATAGGATCATGCACTTGATTAAAATCACCAGCCAATATGAGCAGGTGTTGCATTGGTTGGGTGGACAGTTTAATCAGTTTACAAAAAAAAAAGTATGTTCATAAGTATTAGGTTCATATACTGCCAGTAAGTAAAATGTCAGCCCCGGTACCTCTACTCGCAATGAAAGATATCTACCATATGTGACTTTTTTTTAAAGCCTTTTTGAACCAATAATGCCAAATTACCCCTCCCCCCCCCCCCCCCCCACCTCCTTTTTTTTTTTTTTTTTTTTTTTTTGAGAATTTGAAAAATAGAAAGCCTGCCTCACCCATGAGGTCCCAAGTTTAAAATGTTCCTGATCAGTAAGCTTAGTCTCCTGCAAACAAACTATATCTATTGCATGGCGCTTAAATTGGGTTAAAATCTTAGTCTGCTTAATGGGTGCTGTAATCCCAGAAACGTTTCAAGCAACCAATTTCAATTTAGAGGCTGGCACACAGAAACAGAATGAATGCTTTGAAAGCCAGTACACAAATAGCAAAATATCCTAAGTGCCCAGCTTCCACCCAGGACAATGATAATGAGAACAAAATAAATAGTAAAAATGACTGAATAACCCAAGAGAAAACCCCAAGATACAGGTAAAAGGGTACAAAGCAAATAAATACAGAGAATACAAATACTGTAGATGTGCTTACCCCAATCCCCCTCCCCATCCTCCCAGAACCAACCCCTCCTAATGTGGTTCAATCATGATCTTCTGCGTGCTCCAAACAAGACTTAGACCACACAAAAGAAAAACATCAACCCCGAACCTGAGGGTCCTATGCCCACAGGTTCTCCTGCCAATATTCCCCAAAACCCACCTTATCAAGCACGTCTAGCCTCAAGCGAGGTCGAAGACGCTGGAGTCATGCTTAGATGTACTCCCCCATCATTCCTCAAGAGATATGGCACAAGATACAAAAGAAATCCCTGCAGACATAAACACTGAGCCTCCGCCAATTCAAAACAAAGACAAAAACAGATTAAACGAGCAACAGCAGGGGAGAGTCAGAGATTCTGTCCAGGACAGGAAGCAAGTGTTCGTTCTCCGAGGCACATAGAGGCACAGTTAAAATTGACTCCTCAAAGAGTGGGAGACATGGTTAAGTAGAGGCCATCACCATTGAGATTGCTGCCAGTCTCTCAGATATCACAAGTACCCCAGCCATGAAGCACAGAGTGCCAACAACAAAGTGTCCATATGCCACAGGGGAGGCTGAAGCGTCAAGAAACTGCAAAAGTATTGCACCAAAATTGAAAGTTCTATGCATTCAACTTGTGTAGTCAAAGTTCAGGCAGCCAAAGAATCCAGAGACAAAAAGATCAGAACTGGGGAAATTTCCAGTTGAGCCATGGAGTTGTGAGGATGTGAATCATATTGGCTCCGGAGGACCCCGCAGTGAATAACCCTCGTATATAGCATTGCCCCTATTATTTTGGCTGTTCGAGTTCGCCGAGGCTTCAGGAAGTGCGCAGCTTTCCTACGTGCAATAACTGCATCTGGAAGGCAACGAAATTAACGCGCAAAGATTGGGGAAGGCCTTGGATCCTAAGATGACGGATGCAGCAGCGCCGGCCTCTCCCAGTTCGCCTAGTTCTGCATGGGTAGAGGAGGTCACTACCGAGGTTCAGGCGGCGCAGTAACACACGATGAGCAAACAACTTCAACAAATTGTAGATAAACTGGATGCCATGGGCCAGCAATTTACAGCGATTACTAAAGATTTGCAGGAAGTGCAGCAACGAGTTGACTCTGTGGAAGACGCAATCCATGTGCTTACAGCAGAATCCCAAACTAGGGCCTCACATCTCCTTGAGCTGGAAGCCAAAGTAGAAGACCTGGAAAACCGGTCAAGCTGGAATAATTTGAGGCTGGAATCTGTACCTGCTCAAACACTGTCTACTTTCCTGGCGACTTGGCTAGTGGATGCTTTAAAACTTACCTCTTTGCCAGTCCTGCCCCACATAGAAAGAGACTGGGTCAGCAATGCGATGCATCAGGGCGGCCCAGGATTGTGATCTTTAAAGTATTAAACTATGCACATAAAATGGCGATCTTGTGAGCACTTAGGGCTAGATTCACTAAACCTTCCGATCCTGTACCGACAATTGCAAAACCAGTTTTACTGGTTTTGCGATCGTTCCCCGACCCAATTCACTAAAATGCTGCCCTATAAATCTCCTATCCGATCTGATCCAACCCATGCAAATTAGTAAAACCCCTTGCAAAATAGCCAAGTGATTGATTCACTAACAATTGCTTGGCTATTTTGAATCAGGTTTTACTATCCTAAAACCCGACTGCTGCAGACTTATCGGTAACTGTGTTACCATCAAGATACTAAGCCTCTAAAACATCAGCCCTGTATCTAAATCTTATAGCAAAAATACTGAAAATTGTCACTTAGAACCCTGTAATTCTAAGGTCGTGAACTGTCATAATCAATTACTAAAGGATAAGTTTTCTCCACTGACAAACTCAGAGTGATTCCAGAAAAGATATTGGTCAGAGTCAATGCTGCTTGCTCAGCAGTTATGGTAAGAAGCAGGATAAACACTTATTTTAAGAGGATCGGAGTAATTCCATGCACAAGTATTTGGAGAAGCAGTGCATGTTTAATATTCCCTGAGGGAAGACCCCTTTTGGGTTGAAATACTGACACAAAGAAAGGGTGTTGGGAGTTTCTACTACATGTCAATGTTGACGGTGGCAGGATCCACTAAGATAAGTGTTGCCTTTCATATAGAGTGAAAAATTTTTCAGTCATAGGATTAATAGGAATGGCTTTTTAGATGTATCACTTATGGGTATTACAAATTAAAAAGTTTAGTTATCAATAAATAATAAATAGGATGGGTGGTGGTGGGACTTGAAATGTTATATACATCATAAGAGGTTCTGAAGACTGACATCTGTATAGTTATGATATACCCACCATCGGCGCAGTACATTCATTTACTCAGAGGGAAAATGTGAGGAGTTATGATAAAGATGAGTAGTAGAGGTTGATGTTAGTAATTGACAGTTTGCAAGTTGTGATGACAATTAAAATTCGATTGTAAATTCATCATAAAAAGAATTATTTTGATCATCAAGGTGACCCTTTTTTTTTGCTATGAAAGGTAACTATGTTACTGAGAGGTCTGCTGGTTTTTTGACAGGTCTGCCTACCTTTTTTCTTTATTTTTCTCCATGGCACAGATATTTTGCGTATGTTAAACGCAAAATATCTGCCCCATTTAAAAAAATGAATAAAAGACAGGCAGAATCCTGTCAAAAAAACGCCCCTGACAAATGCAGCCCCGCCCCACCCCACCCACCCCCACCCCCCGTGACCCACAAATGGCAGGAGGGATGCCCGGTCCCTCCTGCCATCGGCCCCCACAGCTGGCCGAACATGCCCACCGAACACCCGACCCGCACTTAAAAAAATGGCAGGAGGGATGCCCACTCCCTCCTGTCAGCAGATGCCCAATTCCACGCCCTGTACCTTGCAAAGTTGGAAGCAGTAGGGGTGCTCAGTCCCTCCTCCAGCCTCCTACGCGGCAATGATTGGCTCAGGCGCATTGGGCTCTTCCCTTGGGAGGGGTCTGAGGCACCTGAGCCAATCAAGGACTTCCTTAGGGAGGAGTCTAAGGAAGTCCCTGATTGGCCATTGACAGAAGAGGTATTTCAAGAGGTCTGGGGGGATGAGCAGGCTGGGACACCTCCCTCTTATATATGGACAGGTTTTAACTGTCAGGATGTTGTATTTGTTTTCTTTTCATGTTCCTTAATCTGATCTCGCAGAATCCATTCACCAGTTAAGAGGCAGAAAATTCTCCAGCTGCTATGCAGGAATTGCGCTGATGTAGCTTTTCTCCAAGAAACACTTTTAATTTCAGCTGAGCCAAATTACGCACATGGTGGGTGGGATAAATCTTTGACTTCTCAGCTCAAGGTAAAAAGACAGGTGCTATTATCTTGGTGGGGAAACACTTAAGGACATTATATCCTTAAGAATCCCAATGGCAGGTATATTATAGCGTCAGTCAGCCTAAATTCTAGGCCCTATGTCCTTTGTAATGTTTATGCCCCTAATAACCCAGGAATAGGATTTTTCCATCATTTGGCAGATCTTTTTACAGGTTTATGGAGACATTCCATTGGTGCTGGGTGGGGATTTCAGTGAGATGGCAGATCCTTCTTGGGACAGATCTAATGGGGTGGGGAGGAAGTCCCATAAACCTCCCATGGGTATCTATTCTTTGTGACTCTCTGGACCTGGTAGACACCTGGAGAGCCCTGCATCCTCTGGAGAAAGATTTCTCACATTTATCCAATGCACATGCGACTATGTCCCTTAATATATTTCTCTCTCGTTCTTTATTTTCTGAGCCTTTTGACTCTAGAATTGGCCCCATTGAGATCTCAGATCATACACGGGTGGCGGTGGAATGACGATTGGCTCAGGTATCGGGTTCGACTCGTAGATGGAGATTCCCCAGCTACCTCTATAAATACGGCAAATTTCAGTCTCATCTGTTGACCCCATGGTGAGCTTTCCTTGAGACTAATAGCGTACA
This sequence comes from Geotrypetes seraphini, assembly GCF_902459505.1. Classification (NCBI taxonomy): domain Eukaryota; kingdom Metazoa; phylum Chordata; class Amphibia; order Gymnophiona; family Dermophiidae; genus Geotrypetes; species Geotrypetes seraphini. The sequence continues at coordinate 156,488,065 of NC_047087.1, read as the reverse complement.
CTTTAATGATCCAATGCTGGTATGGGAAATGGCTAAGGTGGTACTTTGGGGAGAAATAATTTCTTATGTTAGCTTTCACCGAGAACTGCTGCGATTGGCCTCGCGACGGCAGTATGATCACACTCGGGTGTTATCAGATAAGGCTCAGTTGTTGAATGCTCAATTCTTGCTCAATGCCCTTTTACATCAGTAGGATCAGAAATCCATGGAACATTACAAATTTCACCTTTTTCATTTTCTAATAAGGGCAGCAAGCGCTTGGTTAAATTGGTGAAGCAACAGCAGGGCGGTACAAGTATTGCCACGTTGTTGGATGAGAGAAATGGCGTTGTGAACTCAGATACTGCCATTAATAAGGTTCTTTTTATTTTTTTCCATGAAATTTTATTGAATTTTCAAAAAGTTACATAAAACAAAGAACAATAACAGAACATCAATGAGCGTCACAGTAAATCAGTACAGATATCAGTATAGAACATATGAGTATCATATCTATTTGCGTGCTTACTTATGAAACAAAAGAGACAGAGTAAAAATCACTACAAATTGAAGAATATCCTTAAACACTGCTTGGTAGCGATTGTAGATACCTTTGTAAAGAAGGCCATTGTTTATTAAAGGAAATTGTGTTCGCAAATTTTGTTGCAAGGGTCAATTCATATTTATAGTATTGTAATACTAATTGCAACCAATGTTGTGAAGAAAGAGAATTGGCCGATTTCCAGTTAGAAAGAATATTTTTAAGCACTTTGGAGAGAAGAGCATCTAAGAGTTTGGTATGATTTTCATTTATAACTATTCCTAGAGTGTGAGATTTGAATATTACTGTGGAGAGAGAAATAGCAATTTGAATATCAAAAATTTACAGAATAATCTCCCATATTTATTTCCAGTATTGTAGTACATATGTGCATTCATATATCATATGAAGTAATAAGCCAACAGCTTATCCACAGTTCCAGCAATTGTTGGTCTGGAGGAGGCCTGCCAGTGAGAGCTTGTGGGGAGTCCACAGGGCTTTATGATATAGAAAAAGCATGGACTGAGACATATTTGCGGAGGCCAGTGGTCGTGTGGATTACCTTCAAAATAAAGACCAAGCATGTTTGAAGAAAGACTGCACATACTCGATTGTACCCCTTGACCCTGAAGAAAAACGTTGTTTGAAACATGCATGTCGGGAGAGGTGGCATTGATGAACGTTTGAGAGCAAACCTCGAAGCTAAGTAGCTAATTAATAAGATTAAATTAGAAGAAAAAGACATTAAGTAAGGAAATGAAGTAAACTAAAATGAAATACAATGAAGAAATAGTTATGGAGTTAAGAAATTAAGAATAAGTATGAAATTAAATGAATTTTAGAGTTTTGAGTAAATAAACAATAAAGTGGATTGATGAAGACAAGAGATTGCTGGGCATTATTTATGGTCCAGTTGATATCCGAAGGTCCATACAAATGAAAAAATAAAGAATTAATATATATATATTAACATAAACATATATAATGAAGTGTATGTTAGTATTAGACCAATAATCTATTTACAGTGTATATGGGGCCGCAATATGTAAACAGGCACCATATAGCTTTATAAGATTAGAGATTTTAAAAGAGTACAGAGAATAGTTAGTGATTTAGAGAGAAGTGACTGAAGACTACACTAACAATTGGTTAAGATTTATCAAGTGCTTAAAGAGGAGCCACAATCTTTTTCCCAAATGTTTTGCAGACTCTCAACAGATGAGATGTCGGCAGGCATTAGCATTTTGTACAAATTAGAAACCGTGTGACCATTGTGTAGTAAAATGGCGGCCTGAGTTGAAATAGAAGGGCAATGGGTGTGGAAAGTTTGTAAGAGATTTTTGTGATGCAAACAGTGATAAAGTTGCAGCCATTTATAATGACCCTTAACATCAATTGAAAATTTGTCTCTTAACCCAGAAAAAGGAATCAAAGTTTTCTCAGGGGTTAGGACATCTTGCAGTCTAAAGATACCTTTGTCTATCCATTCTTTCCAGAAAAATGGAGTTCTATTAATAAGTATTTTAGAATTGAACCAAAGATAGGCATGTGTGGATGTGTGAAAAGGAAATTCAAGCAGCTTATCAAATTCTTGTAAATACTGATATGTAGAGAGTAAAACTGGGTTTTTAATGAATGAAGTTGGCGCTGATAAAAGTGTTTTTAAGGGGATAAGTTGAGTTAGTTTTTCTTCAATCGAGTACCATGAAGGTGTGTAAGTAGAGTGGTCAGTTAACCAGTGAAGTCCCTGATGAGTAGTGAGCAGCTAGCCTTGCTCTTAAGTGTGTGGGAAAAATGAATATGACGCAAAAGATTTCCAAAAATTATTAATTTTATTTATTATCAAAAATATCTATCAAAAAGCTAGTTTTGCATCATGGAAATTTTTACAGAAGCCAAAAGCTGGCATTGCTAGCAAAAAATTCCGACTCTTTATGAGTTACACACCTATATATACATTATATGATGACATTCCTTCACTAAAATCTAACTGGTCCAAATTATTTGCTTCCATATAAGGCTTGCTTCTATACCTTCGTATGGGCGTGTCACAAAAGCATTCCTAAATGTTACATTCTTTTACCTAAAAAGTTACATTCTTATACTAAGCTTACATGATTTATAAAAAGAAATACAAAAACAGATATTGGCATATACTCACAAGAGAGAATTCATACACACAGCTTTAAATCCTTTCCTGTTACAGTCAGCCTGCTGATAAGTCCATGTCCTTAGTTAACTGAAGCAGGAGGAGAAGGAGGGACTAGCTCCCCCTCCCATCAGAGTTGCACAGAGTAGAAACAGTTGCTTAAGGTCAAAAAGGTTAAACTACAGATGTAGTCTTCTCAGAATTTCTTCAGATTTAAAATACTGTATATGAAATCAAAGTAAAATATATTATCCCAGGACAAGCAGGCAGCATATTCTTAACGCATGGGTGACGTCACCAACGGAGTCCCGGTACGGACATTTTCACTAGAAAGTTCTAGTTGGCCGCACCGCGCATGCGCGAGTGCCTTCCCGCCCGACGGAGGAGTGCGTGGTCCCCAGTTTCTTCGTTTCCGTCGGAGCGAAGAAGACGCATATGGTTTCAACGGCCGTTGAAAATATCCTTTTTGCCTTCCCGCTCGAGCTTTTTTCTCGTTTTTTCTCTTTTTCCCACTTCGGGTTCTCTTTTTTATTTGATTCAAAAAAAAAAAAAAAATCTCTCGATTTTCTCTATTTTTTGAAACCGGCCCCAGCAGGGCCTGTTGTCACCATACAGGTCTCCGGTTTTGATTTTGCGGAGGCCGTGTTTCCCTTCATGCCCCCTCAACCGGGCTTTAAGAAGTGCCAGCGGTGTGCACGCCCAATCTCCCTCACTGACCCACACAATTAGTGCTACAGTGTTTGGGTCCAGAGCATCGGGCTGACACCTGCACCCGCTGTGCCACTCTAAAGAAACGCACCTTAAAAAATCGGCAGAATCCAACAGAACATCCTTTTCGGTACCGGATCTGCTATGGAACCTGCTGCGACGTCGACGGTACCGCAAAAGTCGGCACCAGACCACTATCGACGACGCCTGATCCTTCCTCGGGGTCGCTGGCACCAGGTAAGCCGGCTAAGAAGCCTTCCACCTCTCTTGAGCGCCCCGCCTGCCACAGTGGCGACGCCGGTCCTCCCGGCCTCACGCCGACCCCGCAAACGCTCCGCCCCGATCTCGGTGAGTGCCTCGTCATCGGTCCTCCTCATCGCCGGGGCGTGGAGCAGCACCTATGGAACCGAAAAAAGAAAAAGTGGTCCCGGTGCCACCCCTGGATGACCGCATCGCAGCCATACTCCATGACAAATACAGGAACAGCTGCAGCAACAACTCCAGCACCTGTTACCGACCCTCTTGGCACAACTTCTTTTTCGGTACCAGGACCGGCCCGAGCCTCGCACCATCCCACCGGTGTCCACCCCCTCGGTGCCACTCAACACTTCCATGCCAGTCCTCTCGGCTGAACCACCCCCGTTCTCATCCTGTGGTACAGACCCGCTCAGAGGTTGATCCTCCTCGGGACCAGGAAGGGCACCGGTCTCCCCGGGACCCAGAACGGCACCGCTCTTCCCGGGACCGGGATCAGCACCGGTCTTCCTCTCCCGGTACCGTCTCCATGCGCTCTGGCAAGTCCCTTTCTAAGATCCGCCACACCGAGCCTTTCACCCCAACATCTCAGCGTGCGCACACTGATATCAGGGACCCTGACTTATGGGAAGAATCACCACCCGGTACTGAGGAGGACGCATCATCCACAGATGAGGAACCCTCAGTCACCGATACCGCTTCCAAGCCTGAGCAATCCTCTTTCACCAAATTCCTCAGGGAGATGTCGGCGGCTCTTTCTATTCCTTTAGAGTCCGACTCCAATAAAGTCCCAGGCCTTTCTGGATGCCTTAGACTTTGAACAACCTCCCAAAGAGTTCCTCAAGTTACCCGTCCATGACATACTGCGGGTAACTTTTTATAAAAATTGGGAAAATCCACTCACTGTCCCCGGAGCTCCTCGTAAACTTGACAGCCTATACAGGGTCATCCCAATTCCGGGTTTTGACAAACCTCAATTGCCCCATGAGTCTCTCCTAGTTGAGTCTACATTAAAGAAAACTCAGGGCTCCAGTGTTTATGCCTCCACCCCTCCTGGCAGAGAAGGCAAAACGATGGATAAGTTTGGCAAACGCCTTTATCAAAATGCAATGCTAGCCAACAGGGCGAATAATTACACATTTCACTTCTCATTTTATATGAAACATCTCATACAACAACTATCCGCCCTACAAAAATACATCCCTGAACGTAAAGTTCCACTCTTTCAACAACAAATTTCCAGCCTCCTTCAACTACGGAAATTCATGGTGCGCTCTATTTATGATTCATTTGAGCTGACCTCCCGAGCGTCTGCCATAGCTGTTGCCATGCGGACATCTGGCCCTGGTTGAGGATATCTGATCTTGACATCAACCACCAAGACCGCCTAGCTAACGCACCCTGTCTTGGGGACGAACTTTTTGGGGAGTCCCTGGATTCAACCACCCAGAAGCTCTCGGCACATGAGACCAGATGGGACACTCTGGTAAAACCTAAAATGAAGGCTCCACCTGCTCGTCCTTATAGACCACAGTCCTCTTATCAGCGCAGGTTCTCGGCCAGGCCTCTCAACCCGCCCCAACAGCAGCCTCGCAGACCTCGTCAACAACAACACACTCAGGCTCGCTCTCAATCTCACCAACCTGCCAAGCCTCTTCCTCCGTCAAAGCCATCTCAGCCCTTTTGACTCCTTTCTCCAGGGCATAGCCAGTCTCCCCACCATCATTACCTCTTCCTCAGCCAATCGGAGGACGTCTCCAACTCTTCCTCAGCCGTTGGGAGGTCATCACATCAGACCTGTGGGTCCTCACATCATTCGCCACGGCTACTCTCTCAACTTCCAGACTCTTCCACCAGACAATCCTCCCATAGAGTCTGCTTCTCACTCCTCCCAGTCCCTTCTCCTCCTAAGGGAGGTCCAATCCCTCCTTCTTCTCAATGCCATCGAAGAGGTTCCCACAGGACCAAAGGGGGCAGGGATTCTACTCCCGCTACTTCCTGGTTCCCAAGAAGACAGGAGACCTCCGTTCTATCCTCGATCTCCGGGACCTCAACAAGTGTCTGGTCAAGGAAAAGTTCAGAATGCTCTCCTAGGCCACGCTTTATCCTCTTTTCTCTCAACACACTGGCTATGTTCCCTGGACCTCAAAGAGGCCTACACTCGCATTCCAATCCATCTGACTTCACGTCGCTACCTCCGATTTCAGATACAGCACCGCCACTATCAGTACAAAGTGCTACCCTTTGGCCTCGCATCATCGCCCAGGGTGTTCACCAAATGCCTTATTGTGGTGGCGGCCTTTCTCAGGTCTCACAACCTCCAGGTGTTCCCCTACTTGGTACGCATTGGTTGGTGAAAGCACCTACGTCTCCACTTGTGCTACAAGCCACTCAGCACACCATCTCCTTCCTCCATCTCCTGGGGTTCGAGATCAACTACCCCAAGTCGCATCTGCTTCCCACACAGCGACTTCAGTTCATTGGAGCCGTTCTCGACACCACTCTGATGAGGGCGTTTCTCCCCTCCGACCGCCAACGGACCCTGCTCCACCTCTGCCGTCAGGTGCTCCTTCGTCACTCTATTCCAGCTCGGCAGATGATGGTCCTCCTGGGCCACATGGCCTCGACGGTCCATGTGCTTCCTCTGGCACGACTCCACCTCAGGACACCTCAATGGACCCTAGCGAACTAATGGTCACAGACCACGGATCCTCTTTCTCATCCCATCTCTGTGACATCGTCTCTTCAGCAATCTCTTCAATGGTGGTTGAACTCCTCCAATCTTTCCAGGGTCTACTCTTTCATCTACCCCCTCACTCCATGATCATAACCACAGATGCCTCCCCCTATGCATGGGGAGCTCACCTGGGAGATCTTCGCACTCAGGGACTCTGGACCCCTCAGGAGCGTCAACATCACATCAATTTCCTGGAACTCAGGGCCATGTTCTATGCCCTCAAGGCCTTCCAGCACCTTCTCTACCCTCAGGTTCTTCTCCTGTGCACAGACAACCAAGTCGCCATGTACTACATAAACAAGCAAGGCGGCACCGGATCTCCCCTTCTCTGTCAGGAGGCCATCCGCATCTGGACCTGGGCCACGGCCCGCAGTCTCTTCCTCAAGGCGAACTCCCTGGCTGACAATCTCAGCCGCATCCTTCAACCTCACGAGTGGACTCTGGATCCTCCCACACTCCGCTCCATCTTTGCTCGCTGGGGCACTCCTCAGGTGGACCTCTTTGCAGCTCCTCACAACCATCAGCTGCCCAGTTCTGTTCCAGATTCTTCTCTCCTCATCGTCTGGTCCCGGATGCATTCCTGCTCGACTGGACGGATCAGTTCCTCTATGCCTTTCCTCCACTGCCTCTGATATTGCGGACGTTATCCAAACTCCGCAGGGACAGAACCACCATGATTCTCATCGCTCCTCGGTGGCCTCGCCAACACTGGTTCTTCCCCTCTGCTCCAGCTCAGCTCCATGGGAGCCCATTCCTCTTCCTGTGTTTCCTACTCTACTTACACAGCAGCATCAGTCTCTACTACATCCAATCTGTCCTCGCTCCACCTGACAGCTTGGTTTCTCTCGGGCTGACCATCTCCAGTAGAATCTATCTCAGCCTGTCTGTCGTATTCTGGATGCCTCCAGGAAATCGGCCCACCCTCCAATGTTACCATCAGAAGTGGACCCGGTTCTCCTCTTGGTGTCTGCTTCATCATCACGATCCCACCTCATTGGCGGTGGAAACCGTACTGGACTATTTGCTCTCTCTCTCCGACGCTGGCCTCAAGTCGACCTCAATCAGAGTCCACCTCAGTGCCATCACTGCGTTCCATGAGTGCCTATCCTCGGAAAACCTCTTACGGCTCATCCCCTGGTTTCCCGGTTCATGAGAGGCCTCTTCAATGCCAAACCACCTCTGAAGCCTCCTCCAGTCGTCTGGGACCTGAATGTGGTTTTATCAGCACTCATGAAACCTCCGTTTGAGCCTCTTGCCACAACTTCACTCAAATTTCTTACATGGAAGGTGCTTTTCCTCATTGCCATCACCTCTCCCAGGAGGGTTAGTGAGCTGCATGCACTGGTTGCCGACCCCCCTTTCACTGTTTTTCACCATGACAAGGTGGTTCTACGTACTGTGACAGGGAAGTGCCTGTCAGCGGTTTAAACCCGGTTTTAAACCCTGCCTTGCAAAGGGCTGTCCCTATTCCTAAGCCCAGGAAACTGTCTAGTATCCCTGTGCCTATCACTAAGAGCCAACAGGCAGGGCAAGGCAGAGAGGCAAGGACAGACACCATAACGTCTAGTTTGGGGCACTATAATTCCTTTTATGATCCCTTGGGCAAAGATCTGACAAAACCTATGAGAAAGAAAACCAGCACAGGCATGGTTAATGAGGGGGGTGTGGCTAGCAAGCAGGACGAACCCAGAGGGAGAGTGAGATTAGGCTTGCAGCATAAAATGAGCCCAGGTGGAAACAATAGGAGGAGGGCTGAGGAGATTACGAACACTGGGGAGAATACTGGAGAGAAGACTGGAAGGAGGAATGCAGGGAAGAGCCAGGCTGCACTAAGCAGGAGAGAGCCTGCCAAGAGGTCTCTGTCCCAGACCTTAGCTAAAGCACAGCTGGTCTTACAACCCTCCCGAGTGACCAGACTTCTAACTCCTCAACAGCAGTGCAGGGAAGTAGCAAGACCTCCAGGACAGGGCTGTCCGTAGCTTGGCCCTGCAGGGAGTTCTTACCCTAGCTCAGAGAATGGTGATTCCCTAATGAATTAGAAAGGGTGTTATCTGAGAGCAGTGACATGGAATGCAATCTCGCAGCATGGGAAGCTCCAGGAGAGTCACAGATAACGAGGTATGAATGGGGGAGGGGAATGAAAGTGAATGTTTGGAAGTAGCGTTCTTTCTCCCTTAGTCTAACTGTGAACTAGCATGAATAAAGTACTTAGAGCCGAGAGGAAAAGCCTGTGAAGATAAGGAAGGAGGTGAGAACCTGTGATTAACCTCCTCAGAAAGCTTGCACGGAACTTAGAGTCCCGATATAGTTTAACCCTGAAGCAGGAACTTTGGGAGGGGACTAACAGCAGTCTGAAACGGTTGGGTTATAAAGTTCCCAAGCCCTACCCTGAGAGCTTGGGGAGTGGGGGCATTGGGCTTCAGGTGGGACAGTGCTAAAGCTTCCTAACGATTTTTTCAAACAGAAAAGCAAAATCAGGAGAAAACGTTTTTGGTTTTATTTTTGGCTTTTCTGCCTGGACATCAGGCTGGACTGTATGAAAATATGTTTTGTTTAAGTCTTCTCAACCCCGAGGGACTGCTTGAACCCTAGTGCTGTAAACTGAGGGAAATAAACGAAAAGCTGAACTTTACCACTAACGCATGCCTCCATTAATTATTTCACTGTTTTCCCAGCGGAAGTCCTCCTGGGAGCGCTTGGTCCTTACGCCTGGGGCGGGAGCTGGGTTTGCTTGCGCTAGGCTTACCCCCGGCCCCGCCACAGAGCGGAATATGGTGGCAGTGGTGGGATTTCTAGCGCCACTCACAGGAATATGCTGGAACAGTGAATTTTTTTTTTGGTTTTTCAAATTTTGTTTGAAGAATTGACTTTTGAATTGAGAAATTGCATACTGCTTGAGAGCAGGTTTGCGTGCTGCTCCAGTACAAAGAGACTGAAACAAAGTTGGAATTGCCTGTGGATTACAGTTTTTTTTTTGATTTTGGGACAGTGATTATTAACGTCTCATTTCTTTGGAGTTTTGGTGAAATCTCACGGAGATTGCTGGAGAGCGAGGCTACAAGGCCGGAGATCCTGGTCGGAGGACGAGGACCGGAGTGAGCCCAGCAGCGTTCGAGGGGAAAGGCGACCAGAGAGCAGTGTATGCGGAAAGGAGATCGATTCCTGGGGAGGAAAAAACCCAAAGGCGCAGACTCATCAGTGCCTGAGGTAAGGGTACCTTAGGGTGCTGGTGAGGGATTCTGAGTCAAAAGGTTTCCTGTTGCAGGGAAGGGAGAGGGAAAGGTGTTTAAGAGCCACACTTGGTTTGTGTTCTCGTTTCCCTTGCCTTCCAGATGGAGTCGGCCAAGCCTACAGCAGCGTGGGAGGTCGAGCGGCGACAGCTGGCAGAGGCGATGAGGGAGTCGGTACGGACCCAAATGGACTTGTGGAAGCCGATCAGACCGCCCAACAAACTCGTCATGCCAAGCTACTACATATGCTCGGGGAGCAAGTGCAGGCTATGCATAAGCTGGCACAGCGGCAAGTGATTGAACCAACCCCAGCGGACCCGGTAGGAGCTTCCTTTGCGGAGCCTATTAGACTGAATAAGCTTAGTACCAGAGGACGATATTGAAGACTTTTTGTTAGCTTTTGAAAGGGTGTCTGGGGCATCTCACTGGCCTTCGGACCAGTGGGCAATAAAACTTATTCCCTGCTTAGCGGGACGAGCACTAGAGGCTTATAGAACTTTAAATGCTGAGCAAGCCTCAGACTATAAATGTTTAAAGGAAGTACTGCTAGAATATCTGGGACATACTCCAGAGCAATACCGAATGCAGTTTCGGTCCTTAAAAATGGAACCCGGAGAGCGACCTAAGGCCCTAGCGCAGAGGCTTAAGCGTCTCTGCGAGAGATGGTTAACCCCTTTTCTGCAAAGTCTCCCAGCGGTGATAGCAGAGCTGGTAAGAGAGCAATTTATGGAGGCAGTTCCAGGCTCTTTACGAGACTGGTTAGCCAGGCAGGGAGCTCCAACCCTAGGTCAGACCGTGGCCATTGCGGAAGCCTTCCTGGAGGCTCAGATCCCCTCTAGAACCCAAGGGTCTAGGCGAACACCCTGGGAAGAAACCTCACGAACACGGGGGTCTAGTCACACCACCCCGAGTAGGTATAATTAGAGCACCTCCAGGGATCGAGCCTTTCGCTGTTTCTCCTGTGGGAAAATGGGTCACCGGAGCACACAGTGTAAAGGGAAGCTGAACCTGGCTAGTAGGAAGGAATACTCAAGTCCTAGGGAAGGGGGGAATACTTTCTGCCCGTTAGGATAGGGGGAGTGCCTGCGACTGCTTTATTAGACTCTGGGGCGAATCAGTCATGCGTCTCCAGGGCCTTATGGAGGGCCATACGTAATAAAAAGGGAGGTCAGGTGGATAAATCTAGAGGCATGTCTAAAATTCAATGCATGCATGGCACGACCATTCCCTATGAACTCCGAAGAGTATGGTTAGAATACGGGGGAGGAAAACAGCCCCTAGAGGTAGTAGTCATGCCAACACCTCCCTATGATCTCATATTAGGGAGGGAATGGGCAGGTTTCCAAGAGTGCATGAGGGAGCGGGAAGAGATGTCCCGGTCCAGGCATAAGGAGGGGTGGACACTACAGGGGAAAGGGGAGCCCCGGGATGCAGAACTAGGGGAAATTTTTCCTTGGGAGGATGCGCTTATGGAAGCACCCTCCCGAAAAATTAAGAAAACCCGGACAGAAAGGAGGGCGGACAAAGTCACATACTCCCAAGAATTAAGGTCAGGGGGAGATCTGGCTTGGAGGCCCTGGCAACCATGGGAGGTGATGCAGAAGTTCCCGACCCTGAGACAAGAACAAAGAACTGATCGGTCCTTACAATACATATGGGCGCAAGTGAGGCAGCCAGGGGGGAGGTACAGACGGTTCCAAATAGAAGGAGGCCTGGTATATTATTTGACCTGGGATAAGGAAATGGGGAGGCAACATAGACATCTGGTAGTACCCCATTCCTTTAGAAGGAGGATGTTTTGGGTCGCCCATCTTGACCCCAAAACGAGTCACCTTTCGGAGGCCCAAACCCTGAGCCGGGCAAAGGCTCAGTTTTATTGGCCTTCCTTACCACAAGATATTGGGATCTGGTACCAAGAATGTAAACTCTGTCATTCCAGACCCGAGCCCAAAGAACAGTCAGGAGGGGTCCGGGACCAAGACAAGAGGGAAAGAGTGGTAGAGTTGGGACTTGCTGAAAAGGAGAGCTGCGGAGTAAAGTTGAAGTTTGTGCGGCTGTCTAATAGAGCGAGATCTCCCTATAAGGCAACGAACCAAGCCGCAGGGTTTGACTTAAGCAGTGCCCAAGAGAGAGTAGTACCCAGGGGAGGTCGGGAGGTCATAAGTACGGATTTACAGATATCTTTACCCTCCGGTTGCTACGGGAGGATAGCACCTCGATCCGGACTGGCCCTTAGGCATGGGCTATGTGTGGGAGCAGGGGTAGTGGATCCCGACTATAGGGGGCCCCTGAAAATACTCCTCTTCAATTTAGGGGAGGAGGATTATAGCGTAAGAGAAGGAGACCGAATAGCCCAATTAATTTGTGAAAAGGTTTCTCTTCCAGAGCTACAGGAAGAAGAGAGTTTAGAAGAAACGGGGCGAGGAAACTAGGGTTGGGGTTCCACGGGGGTGGATGAAGCGCAAACCTGGGGAAAACAGAACATGGACATAGTGTCACGTATGGAGGAAGGGATAGAACCCCTGCCCAAGGATAAAAGTACTGATAGTGTTTTGAGGGGGGGGTATGTGACAGGGAAGTGCCTGTCAGCGGTTTAAACCCGGTTTTAAACCCTGCCTTGCAAAGGGCTATCCCTATTCCTAAGCCCAGGAAACTGTCTAGTATCCCTGTGCCTATCACTAAGAGCCAACAGGCAGGGCAAGGCAGAGAAGCAAGGACAGAAACCATAACGTCTAGTTTGGGGCACTATAATTCCTTTTATGATCCCTTGGGCAAAGATCTGACAAAACCTATGAGAAAGAAAACCAGCACAGGCATGGTTAATGAGGGGTGTGTGGCTAGCAAGCAGGACAAACCCAGAGGGAGAGTGAGATTAGGCTTGCAGCATAAAATGAGCCCAGGTGGAAACAATAGGAGGAGGGCTGAGGAGATTACGAACACTGGGGAGAATACTGGAGAGAAGACTGGAAGGAGGAATGCAGGGAAGAGCCAGGCTGCACTAAGCAGGAGAGAGCCTGCCAAGAGGTCTCTGTCCCAGACCTTAGCTAAAGCACAGCTGGTCTTACAACCCTCCCGAGTGACCAGACTTCTAACTCCTCAACAGCAGTGCAGGGAAGTAGCAAGACCTCCAGGACAGGGCTGTCCGTTAGCTGGCCCTGCAGGGAGTTCTTACCCTAGCTCAGAGAATGGTGATTCCCTAATGGAATTAGAAAGGGTGTTATCTGAGAGCAGTGACATGGAATGCAATCTCGCAGCATGGGAGCTCCAGGAGAGTCACAGATAACGAGGTATGAATGGGGGAGGGGAATGAAAGTGAATGTTTGGAAGTAGCGTTCTTTCTCCCTTAGTCTAACTGTGAACTAGCATGAATAAAGTACTTAGAGCCCGAGAGGAAAGCCTGTGAAGATAAGGAAGGCGGTGAGAATCTGTGATTAACCTCCTCAGAAAGCTTGCACGGAACTTAGAGTCCCGATATAGTTTAACCCTGAAGCAGGAACTTTGGGAGGGGACTAACAGCAGTCTGAAACGGTTGGGTTATAAAGTTCCCAAGCCCTACCCTGAGAGCTTGGGGGAGTGGGGGCATTGGGCTTCAGGTGGGACAGTGCTAAAGCTTCCTAACGATTTTTTCAAACAGAAAAAGCAAAATCAGGAGAAAACGTTTTTGGTTTTATTTTTGGCTTTTCTGCCTGGACATCAGGCTGGACTGTATGAAAATATGTTTTGTTTAAGTCTTCTCAACCCCGAGGGACTGCTTGAACCCTAGTGCTGTAAACTGAGGGAAATAAACGAAAAGCTGAACTTTACCACTAACGCAGCCTCCATTAATTATTTCACTGTTTCCCAGCGGAAGTCCTCCTGGGAGCGCTTGGTCCTTACGCCTGGGGCGGGAGCTGGGTTGCTTGCGCTAGGCTTACCCCCGGCCCCGCCACAGTACCCATCCTAAATTCCTTCCCAAGGTGGTCTCGGAATTTCACCTCAACCACACCACATTGTGTTGCCTGTCTTTTTCCCCAAACCCCATTCTCATCCTGGGGAACAGGCATTGCACACGCTGGACTGTCAGCGTGCCCTTGCTTACTACCTTGACCGTACCAGGGCTCACCGCTCATCTCCTCAGCTCCTTTTGTCCTTCGACCCTAACCGTCTAGGTCGTCCTGTCTCCAAACGGACGCTTTCCAACTGGCTTGCTGCCTGCATTGCGTTCTGTTATGCTCGGGCCGGTCTCTCACTGGAAGGTGCTGTCATGGCCCATAGGGTCAGAGCTATGGCTGCTTCTGTGGCTTTCCTCCGTTCCACGCCCATCGAGGAAATCTGCAAGGCTGCCACTTGGTCCTCAGTTCACACATTCACTACTCACTACTGTCTGGATACCTTCTCCAGACGGGATGGGCACTTCGGCCAATCTGTGTTACACAATTTATTTTCCTAATGGCCAACCATCCCTCCTCCCTCTCTGTTAGCTTGGAGGTCACCCATGCGTTAAGAATATGCTGCCTGCTTGTCCTGGGATAAAGCACAGTTACTTACCGTAACAGGTGTTATCCAGGGACAGCAGGCAGATATTCTTACGACCCACCCACCTCCCCAGGTTGGCTTCTTAGCTGGCTTATCTTAACTGGGGACCACACACTCCTCCGTTGGGCGGGAAGGCACTCGCGCATGCGCGGTGCGGTCAACTAGAACTTTCTAGTGAAAAATGTCCGTACCGGGGCTCCGTCGGTGACGTCACCCATGCGTTAAGAATATCTGCCTGCTGTCCCTGGATAACACCTGTTACGGTAAGTAACTGTGCTTTCTAATCTACACTTGTTACCTATAGCTACATAAGTAAATTCCTATTGTGTAGTTTTAATGACTTACTGACTTACTAAAATTTACTAAAACTTAATTCTGGATCTAATACAATGATATTGCACATGTGTATTCGATTAGCAAAATCAGGGCCCCTTGGAATGTAAGGCAACCAGGTCAGAGCCAACTCCTATCTGCCTATGACTTCTCTAAGGACCTGCCTAGACCAGACTGGACACACATCTGAACAAAGAAACCTTATGAAACTTAAGCTTTGCCATCGGAAGTGAATTTGCTATGGTGCTTATCAATCATACTAATGTCCCAGTCTACCTTCCTGTTCCTTCAAGCACATAGCACATGTGAAATCAATATGTTAAATTCCCATCTTTTGCCTCTCTGATTATTATGGTCTGGTTTATCCAATATCTTCTGGTTTCATATACTTATGTATAGCCACTAATAACACATTCTCACCTGCTCTTGGATTAGGCCTTATCTAGCAACACATTTTTTCTAACTAGTGAATCCTGTGCAATGTGAGAAAGTGTAATGGTTGAATTTTTTATTTCATGTTTGCTCATTTCACCAAAACCTACCTGTCCAGGTTAATAAGCTGGCCTTCCCCAGGCTTATTTAAGGCACAGAACAACCTCAGCAGTGAAGGCTTTATGATAACTAAGAAAATCAGGAAAGAACACTCCTCCTTTTTCTCTTTTCAGTTTAAGCTTTCTGAAAGCCACTCTGGGTTGTTTTTGTTTCCATAGGAAAGCAGAGAGGATACGATCTATATTTTTGTAGGAGACCTGGAATATTACAGGGATCATTAGTAAAATATAATTTATTTTTGGTGCGATCATCATTTTGATCTTTTCTAACTGACCCCACCAGGTTAAATTGAGTGGGTGCCAAGAGTGGGTTATTGTTTTAATTGTTGAGATCACAGGCTGCCGATGGAGGCAAGGGTCGTCTTCAAGTTTGCCTGCCTCTGCTTCAAAATCATAACAGATTCATCCCCAATCTACCTGTCGCACCATTTTGAATTTCCAGGCACCACTTGCACACGTAATGCCTATATATTTGCCTTCCCATCCTCGAGGGGCTGTATTTACAAGAGATTCCTCAATAGATCACTGTTATTCCAAGCAGGCAAATTGAATAAATGTCTAACCACCCTCATTTCATATTCACCCTCCTACCAAACCTTCAGGAAATCAATTAAAACCTATCTCTTTAATAAATTTCTCCAACTCCTTCCTGCCTTGTTATATCTCTGAAATACTTCCGGATATATCTGACTACTCTCGGCTTGCTAATGTAATTTGGAAGTCTTTTCTGTAACACCACTGTCTGTGTACAGTCTTCTAAACCGCTTTGAACTGCTTGTGGTATTGTGGTATACAAAATAAAGTTGTTATTATTATTATTATTATTATTAATAGCAATTGTATCAGCTAAGGAGTGAGAAAGTTCTATGTCAAGATATTTAAGCTTGGTTGGTACCCATACCAGACCATGTGAAGTGATTGAATCAGAGTGTGTGAGCAAATTTAGAGGTAGGGATTCCGTTTTATGTTGATTTATTTTGTACCCAGTAAAAGTAGAGAATTCTGCAAAAGTGTTCAAGATCACAGGGATTGACGTGTCCGGATCAGAAACATATAAAAGGACGTCATCTGCATACGCGGATAATTTGATATCCAAAGAGCCTATCGAGAGTCCCTTAAAATCTGCATTCATTCGCAGTGCGATAAGAAGTGGTTCAAGAGCAAGGTTAAATAAGTATAGAGACAGGGGACAACCCTGACGAGTACCACGTTGTAAATGAAAAGGAGGAGATAAGGAATTATTTACTATAATTGTTGCAGATGGGCTAGTATAGAGGGTTTGTATCATTTTGATGATACTAAGCGGGGCATCAAACCATTTAAGAACTAAAAAAAGATATTTAAATTCTACTCTTGTCGAATGCTTTCTCTGCATCAATCGAGATAGCCATAGCAGGGGCTGAAAGAGATTGCGCAATGTGAGAGGCATGAAAAAAAACCGTGTATTATCAGAAATTAGTCTACCTGACATGAATCCAGTTTGATTGGGGTGGATAACTTGGTTAATAATAGATTTAAGCCTGTTAGAAAGGACTTTTGGAAAATTTTGTAGTCAACATTGAGAAGAGAAATAGGTCTAAAATTTTGTAGAAGAAGAGGATCTCTGTGAGGTTTAGGTATGACAGTTACGACATCCTCCGTGAATCTGGTAAAGGAACCGATTCTGGAGAAGGTGCTGATAAAAATTAGGAAGCCATTTGAATAGATCAGATTTAAAGAGTCTAGAAAACTCTATTGGTATGCCATCTGGTCCAGGTGATTTTCCAGTAGACATTTGTTTAATGTCTGTGAGTATCTCTTCCTCAGAAATATCTTTTTCTAAGAAATCAATCAGATGAATTCCATTTGTGTCCTGCCAATTTGTGAAGAAAGTTTTGAATGTGAGAATCCTCTAAATTTGATTCTGATTGATATAAAGTAGCATAAAATTCGGAAAAGACTTTAAGGATATCTGGAAGAGCACTGACCATTGTATCATTTACATCTTTTATAGCTGTGACATGTAATTTTTCCATTTTCCATTTAAGATAGTTGGTTAACATTTTGCTCGATTTATTACTTTCAGCATACAATCTAGCTTTAATAACAAATATTTCCTGTCCTGCTTGCATTGAAAGCTTTTTATTGTATTTGTATTTTAATTGGCAAAGTTTGTTATAGACAGGAGGGTCATTAGAAGTAATATATTTAGATTCCTCTATTTTAATTGAAGATTCTAGGTGTAATAAGTCAGCTTTATCCAATTTGGTTTTAAATGCCGCCATGGAGATAAGTTCGCCCCGTAGAGTTGATTTAAAGGATTCCCAAAGGGTTGTAGGAGCTACGTCAGAGCTATTGTTGATAGTAAAAAATTCTTGAATGAATTTTTTGATGTGAGGGATGTTATCTTCTACTAGAAGTGAAGGTTGTAACCTCCACAAAGGAGATCAGGGAAGGCTCATCCCATATTATGCAAGCGAGATTAAGGTTATTGCATGATCTGAGATAAGGATTGGGGAAATATTCGATGAGGCTGCCGATTGTAAAGGGAATGTGAAATGAAAATATAGTCTATGTGAGAAAAACAATGATGAGGAATAGAGTGATGGGTATACTCTCGAGAATCGGGATGTTGAAGTCTCGAGGATCTGTTAGAATTAATTGCTGTATCATGGAGGGAAATGCAGATGTGGATCTCTGCTGAGAGAATTTATGTTTAGATTATCTATCCAAGACATAATCTACTAAAGACAGACATGGGGTGCCGCAAGGCTCAGTGGTTGGACCCATGCTCTTCAACATCTTTATAAACGATCTGGACATAGGTATGACGAGTGAGGTGATCAAATTTGTGGATGATACAAAGTTATTCAGAATAGTGAAGATGCGGGGGGATTGTGAAGATCTGCAAAGGGATATAATCAGGCTCAAGGAATGGGCATCAACATGGCAGATGAGGTTCAACGTGGATAAGTATAAGGTGATGCATGTCGGTAAGAAAAATCTTATGCACGAATATAGGATGTCTGGGGCAGTACTTGGAGAGACCTCCCTGGAAAGAGACTTGGGAGTTCTGATCGATAAGTCGATGAAGCCGTCAACGCAATGTGCGGCAACGGTGAAAAGGGCGAACAGAATGCTAGGAATGATTAAGAAGGGGATCACGAACAGATCGGCAAAGGTTATCATGTCACTGTACTGGGCCATGGTGTGCCCTCACCTGGAGTACTGCGTCCAGCAATGGTCACCGTACATGAAAAAGGACACAGTACTACTCGAGAGGGTCCAGAGAAGAGCGACTAAGATGGTTAAGGGGCTGGAGGAGTTGCCGTATAGCGAAAGATTAGAGAAACTGGGCCTCTTCTCCCTTGAGCAGAGGAGATTGAGAGGGGACATGATCGAAACATTCAAGGTACTGAAGGGAATAGACTTAGTAGATAAGGACAGATTGTTTACCCTCTCCAAGGTAGGGAGAACGAGAGGGCACTCTCTAAAATTGAAAGGGGATAGATTCCGTACGAACGTAAGGAAGTTCTTCTTCACCCAGAGAGTGGTAGAAAACTGGAACGCTCTTCCGGAGACAGTCATATTGGAAAACACCCTCCAGGAATTCAAGACAAAGTTAGACAAGTTCCTGCTGAACCGAAACGTATGCAGGTAGGGCTAGTCTCAGGGCGCTGGTTTAGACCAGAGGGCCGCCGCATGAGCGAATTGCTGGGCACGATGGACCACTGGTCTGACCCAGCAGCGGCAATTCTTATGTTCTCCTGCTACTATTAAGGGGTAGGGTTCAAGCTCTTGGATCTTGTTGATAAGATTGAGAAAAAATTCCAGAGAATCTGAGTTGGGAACATATACATTTACCAACAGTAAGATGACATCATTCAGTTTAACCTGCTATTATCCATCTATCCTCTGGGTCTATATATTGTTATAGAATTTGGACATTAAGTGATTTGTGAAAGAGAATCAAAACTCCACCTTTTCTACCTTTAGAGGGAGAATCGATAGAAGATTTAATCCATTTACAAGTTTTGGTGAGATAGGAGGTATCTGGCACATGAGTTTCTTGTAATATAATTATGCTAGGTGCATATTTCTTAAGATGAATTAGAAGTTTTTTCCTTTTAATGGGATTTTTAAGACCGTTTCTAATATATAATGTTGATGGATGAACGTTTTACATTAGTCTAGGGCTGCTTAATTGGGGTTTGTTAAAGTTGTTGATGATGTACGGCAATATTGTGTAAGCACAACAAACAAATGTAAGGAGCATTGAATATTGTAGTGTAACAGTAACATAGTAGATGACGGCAGATAAAGATCCGAATGGTCCATCCAGTCTACCCAACTTGATTCGATTTAAATTTTTAAATACTTGTGTGTCTCAAAACTAACGGTAACAGGAACACTAAAGGTTCCAACCTATAGGGAGAACTATGCAATGGAGTCATTCTCTCTGGCTATAAGACTAAAATGAGTATATTTAAGCATCCAGGAAACATAGAAATGTTATATGCATGTGATTCATACAGGTCACATGAATTCTAAATCTAAAAAATGGAAGATAGAAAAGTGGTGTACTGAGTTCCTTATATTTGAGAAAGTAATTGGTAGGGTGAATAATCAGCATATGGGTCAGTAAACATCATGTATATAACATATATGAAAGTCATTCTGTTAAATGGTATAGTACCCATAAAGATAAGCATAAAAACAATGTTGTCTCATATATCTTTCACAAATATCATTCTATAGTTCATTTTTTTTCTTTATGTCATTTTTGATTATTATTAAATTTTGTTAGTGCTCACCTTTCCCCAATGGTATAGGTGTATAGGGAAGGCAATAGCAAGAAATGTGATATACAATTAATTAATCTAGTAGTCGGGGATAAGAAGAACCATAGGACATCAATCCTAGCTAAAAACTTGCTGTGTTTGGGATAACTAGAGAGGTCAGGAACCAATAAGGTTATTTCAGAGATATATTGTGGATGCTTAGTTTTCTAAGGCAAAGTGTACCAGTAGGAATTAACAGCAACACTTTATTATCACAAAAGATGTATTCTAAGTAGAGGAAATAGGTGAGGCAGGAAATGCAGTGAAAAGTAAATCAAAACCCTAGACCTAGAGTATGTTCAATCACAATAGAGATTTATCATCTTTACTAACATTCATAAACAGCAAGATGAAGCATGATAGCGGAAAGATCAGCAAGTTTACAATTACATAGTGAATGACATGAGGCAAGTTATATAGTGTGGATCAGGGGTGCCCGCAATTTTTTGGCTTACGAGCTACTTTTAAAATGACCAAGTCAAAATGATATACCAACAATAAAATTTTAAAAAACACAAGCACACTGTACACACAGAAAATGTTAATTATCATTTATATTTGGGGTTATTTTCAAAGAGGTCAAGGCAGATAATTTTAAAATATGCAATGTCACCTCAGTAACAACTATACAAAAATAGACAAATATACCCCCTCCCTTTTTACTAAACCGTGATAGCAGTTTTTAGCGCAGGGAGCTGCACTGAATGCCCCGCGCTGCTCTCAACACTCATAGGCTCCCCTGCGCTAAAATCCACTACTGCGGTTTAGTAAAAAGGAACCATAGTGCAAAATATAGACAGCAGATATAAATTCTCAAAATGGACACATTTTGATCACTAAATTGAAAATAAAATAATTTTTCCTACTTTTGTTGTCTGGTGATTTCATGAGTCTCTGGTTGCACTTTCTTCTTCTGACTGTGCATGTAATATTTCTTTCCTTTATTCTGCCTCCTGCATGCTTCGTCTCCTCCGGACCTCATTCCATTCCCCAACCAACATCTCTGTCCTTCCATAAGTCCAACTTTTTCTTCCTCTCTCCCTGCCTGCCACCTGCCACACTTCATTCCCTCCCCTTCATTCATTGCCCCCTTCCCTTTCTTCTTTTCTGTCTCCCTGCCCCCTTTCTTACTTTCTTTCTCTCTGCTGTCTTACTATCTTCCTGCCCCCTTTCTTTGTCTCCATGCCCACCTTTCTTTCCTCTTGTCTCCATGCCCCCCCTTCATTTTTTCTGTCTCCCTGTTCTTCCTCCCTGTCTTTCTGTCTCCCCTTTTTTTCTCCCCAAGCCACCACCCGAGCTGTCTGGGAACAGGCCCCCAAACCACTGCCAATGTTGCCGCTGAGTTCTCCCTGTTTCCCGACGCCGCATCAGGCCAGCAGCCTTCCCCCCTGTCGTCAGTTCTAATCGGGGGGTAGGCTGGCTTGCCCGGGATGGGTTCCGCGATCGACTCGCATTGCCTTTGGGATCGACTGGTCGATCGCGATCGACCTTTTGGGCACCCCTGGTGTAGATATTTGTGAACATGAAGAGGGTTTAGGGGGGAACCCTATCATAAGAAGAGAAAAAAAAAAGAAAGAAAATCGTGAAATCAGCAAATACCATTTAAATATCAAGAAGTCTTGCTATATTCAGGATAGCAATGAAATGGAAAATGTATGTTGCTGAAGGAGAAATTACTTAAGTAGTAGTAGGATTATAAGACTAATAAAACCTGATCGTAGAGGTGATTGTGAGGAATTCCAGCATAGAATCAAATAAATCACAGAGCATTACCATATATTTCTGAGGGTTGTAATCACAGTGAGGGGAGATTCAGAGAAGAGAAAAATTAGTTCTGAGGGTATGCTAAGAATTAGTTCAGGGTATAGTATTCTCCACATGCATTTCAGCAAACATTCAGTCATTAGAAATCAAGCGAGAGAGGTGAAACAGGGTCACAATGACATATCATACAGGCTTAGAGAACAGACATTAGAACAGGGGTATCCAACCTGTGGCCCGAGGGCCGCATGCAGCCCTGTGAAGTATTTTTTGCAGTCCCGATCAAGGGCGATGCAGTATTTTCCTCTGCTGTCCCCGGGTGTTTACCGTCTTGCCGGCTCCCTCCTTTGTCTTGCAACATTTGTGCAGCCCCAGAAACATTTTTTTCGGCCAATGCAGCCCAGGGAAGCCAAAAGATTGGACACCCCTGCATTAGAAGAATCAAACAGAGTACCTTTTTGGAGAAAAAGCAGGTCAACCCATCTGGGGGTGCTGTTTTTTTCTGTAATAACCATGCTGCAAAAAAACCCCACACAAAACAAAACCTAATAACAGCGGCATCCGCTGCCCCATCTCGACTGCAATCAGCATCAGGGCCACGATCGTCACCGGCTTGCAAGAGATCTCTCATCTCGCAGCAAAGTTCTGGAGGAATGTTCGCCCCTAGATAAATTGTGATGTAAGCTACCAACAACAGCAGAGGCCGCCACCCTGAGGCCACCATAACCAGCAGCAGGGCTGCAAACATCACCGCCGCTGCATGACAGGTCCCGTTCCCCTCTACAGGGCTCCAGAACAGCAGTCACCTTACAGAAAGCCATATGACAAGAGCTGCGATCAGTAGCGGCAGCCACCGCTCCAACCCGACCTCAGTCAGCGTCAGAGCTGTGACTACCGCAGCCACGCAATTAATT
Organism: Geotrypetes seraphini; assembly: GCF_902459505.1. Lineage (NCBI taxonomy): Eukaryota > Metazoa > Chordata > Amphibia > Gymnophiona > Dermophiidae > Geotrypetes > Geotrypetes seraphini. The sequence continues at coordinate 156,465,572 of NC_047087.1, read as the reverse complement.
CACCCCCCCCCCCTCACTCAGTATCAGGTCTGAGGGAACAACAAGATGGTGTCCAGAGAGGGTAACCACCCGTTAAAATTAAGTAACACTGGAAAGAAAAACACAGTAAGTAAGGTTGAAAACAAACTAACAAAATGTTTAAGTGAAAACCCGGAGAGAGGGAGTTAGGTCACTAGTATCTATCGGAAAGTAGCTCTGTCCCTAAAATGGCTTGTTAGGGCTCACAGCGTAAAAGCGGGAAAAACCATTACTGTGTGCAATTAGAAAGAAGAGCAAGTAAATTCATATTTTTAGCATTATGTAGAAACAACAGTTAAGCAGACAATATTGATTGTGGATTAGAGAAAGTAAGGAAACAATGATAGAGCTAGGGAGAGTAAACTGAAAGTTAAATAAGAGAGATTTTCAGAGTCGGTGAATACTGGTTCATAGAGAAGACAGCATGGCGTCTCTGTCCACGCGGAGGAGAGTTCTTGAGTAAATTGCAGAATTACACAAAAGTTTATGAGGAAGACATTCCTTGCGACTGAATTTGATCAAGTTACTTCTGTAATTGATCTGGAGAGTCAAAAGTACGAGGTGAGTTGTGCAGGGTAACAGTCATTCTTGCTGGATACTGAAGACCATAGCATGCCCCCAGAGATTTCAGGTGAGCCCTCATTTCCAGAAAAGATTTCCGTTTCCTGGCTGTTGTCTTAGCCAGGTCTGGGACAATGAGGATCCTTTTTCCTGGGAATTTGAAGGTTGGTTATGCTCTTTGCAGCCATGAGGAGTTGAAGTACTTGAGGAAAATGGAGCAGTTTAGCCACTATGGGTCTGGGGTGAGTCAGACCCTGTTTGACAAATGAGGGAGTCCGGTGTGCTCATTTAGATTGCAGGAGAAGATCTGTAGAAATATTAAGAAGTGCAGGTAGCTGTTCAACAAGAAATTTAGTGAGATCTGAGCATTCCGGTAGACTGATTATTCTTATATTGTTCTTTCTGCTTCTGTTAGAAAGGTCCTCAATCCCTTGTTCAAGATGTTTTTAATTTTAGCTGAGTTTGGTCCTCAAATTGAGCTGCAGAAAGTGCAGCTGTGTCAGCTGTAGTTTCCAAAACATCAATTCTAGTCTGGCAGGCTTGAAGGGAAGCAGTTAGTGAGGTTAAATCCTACATTAGATCACAGGTCACTTCATAGTGCTTAGAAATGAGATCTTTAAGGGACCGAAGCATTATATCTGAGGCTGATTCCATGTGCTTGCTGGCCGAAGAATTTTCAGGAGAAGGAGGATCATGCTTCTGGCGTTTTGAGCCTGAAGAAGGAGCATTTAAGAGACCTGCCTTGGTAGACTTGCTCCCTGACATTTGCAGATGGAGATGTAGTAATTTTTTCCAAAAACAATTGAACAAAAATAGGTGCTCAAACCGATATTTTGGAGCTGTAGAGAGGAGAGAAAGCTTTATGCAGCCATCTTGGTTCTCAGCTCAGTGGTGTCCCGCCATTAATAAGGTATTTAGTTTTTTCTTTCTTGCTTTTTTTTTTAAGTTCAAAATGTTTATTGAAATTTTGTAATACAGTGCTTCCCCGAGATTCGCAGGGGTTCCATTCCAGGAATCCCTGCGAATCTAGAAAAACCGCGAATACGGTTTTTCATGGGGGAGCCTGAAGAGGGCAGCCGGAGAGCAGCCGGAGCGCGACGAGTGCAGGAAATCACTCGCGGTACACTCCGACCGCCTCTTCCTGCACATAGTCGGGCCTTATCCAATCAGGAGCTGCATGTCAAAGCAGCTTCTGATTGGATAAGGCCCAACTTAGTGCAGGAAGAGGCGGTTGGAGCGTTCCGCGAGTGATTTCCTGCACTTGCGGCGCTCTGGCTGCTCTCTCCTGCTGCCCTCCTTGTCGGCGGTTCATGATCTGAAAATACCGCGAATGACCGGGAACGCCAACCGCGAACAACTGGGGGAACACTGTACAAACAAGAAAGAATACAGAATAAAGACATAAGCAATGCCTCTGCTGGGTCAGACCAGAAGTCCATCGCGCCCAGCAGTCCGCTCACGCGGCGGCCCATCAGGTCCAGGACCTGTATGATAATCCTCTAGCTATACCCTTCTATTCCTTTTTCCTTCAGGAAATCATCTAATCCCTTCTTGAAACCCAATAGCGTACTCTGTCCTATCACATTCTCTGGAAGCGCATTCCAGGTGTCCACCAGCCTTTGGGTGAAGAAGAACTTCTAGCATTGGTTCTGAATCTGTCCCCTCTCAATTTTAACGAATGCCCTCTCGTTCTTGTAGTTTTCGAAAGTTTGAAGAATCTGTCCCTCTCCACCCTCTCCATGCTCCTCATGATCTTGTAAGTCTCTATCATGTCCCCTCTAAGCCTCCGTTTTTCTAAGGAAAAGAGCCCTAGTTTCTCCAATCTTTCAGCGTATGAAAGGTTTTCCATATCTTTTATCAAACGCGTTGCTCTTTTCTGAACCCTCTCGAGCATCGCCATATCCTTCTTAAGGTACGGCGACCAATATTGGATGCAGTAACATAGAAACATAGTAGATGACGGCAGATAAAGATCCGAATGGTCCATCCAGTCTGCCCAACCTAATTGAATTAAAATTTATTTTTATTTTTTTAATTTTTTCTTCTTATCCATTTCTGGGCAAGAATCCAAAGCTTTACCCGGTACTGTGCTTGGGTTCCAACAGCCGAAATCTCTGTTAAGACTTACTCCAGCCCATCTACACCCTCCCAGCCATTGAAGCCCTCCCCTGCCCATCCTCCACCAAACGGCCATACACAGACACAGACCGTGCAAGTCTGCCCAGTAACTGGCCTAGTTCAATATTTAATATTATTTTCTGATTCTAAATCTTCTGTGTTCATCCCACGCTTCTTTGAACTCAGTCACAGTTTTACTCTCCACCACCTCTCTCGGGAGCGCATTCCAGGCATCCACTACCCTCTCCGTAAAGTAGAATTTCCTAACATTGCCCTTGAATCTACCACCCCTCAACCTCAAATTATGTCCTCTGGTTTTACCATTTTCCTTTCTCTGGAAAAGATTTTGTTCTACGTTAATACCCTTCAAGTATTTGAACGTCTGAATCATATCTCCCCTGTCTCTCCTTTCCTCTAGGGTATACATTTTCAGGGCTTCCAGTCTCTCCTCATACGTCTTCTGGCGCAAGCCTCCTATCATTTTCGTCGCCCTCCTCTGGACCGCCTCAAGTCTTCTTACGTCTTTCGCCAGATACGGTCTCCAAACCTAAACACAATACTCCAAGTGGGGCCTTACCAATGACCTGTACAGGGGCATCAACACCTTCTTCCTTCTACTGACTACGCCTCTCTTTATACAGCCCAGCATCCTTCTGGCAGCAGCCACTGCCTTGTCACACTGTTTTTTCGCCTTTAGATCTTCGGACCCTATAACCCCAAGGTCCCTCTCCCCGTCCGTGCATATCAGCTTCTCTCCTCCCAGCATATACGGTTCCTTCCTATTATTAATCCCCAAATGCATTACTCTGCATTTCTTTGCATTGAATTTTAGTTGCCAGGCATAAGACCATTCCTGTAACTTTTGCAGATCCTTTTTCATATTTTCCACTCCCTCTTCAGTGTCTACTCTGTTACAAATCTTGGTATCATCTGCAAAAAGGCACACTTTTCCTTCTAACCCTTCAGCAATGTCACTCACAAACATATTGAACAGGATTGGCCCCAGCACTGAACCCTGAGGAACTCCACTAGTCACCTTTCCTTCCTTCGAGCGACTTCCATTAACCACCACCCTCTGGCGTCTGTCCGACAGCCAGTTTCTGACCCAGTTCACCACTTTGGGTCCTAACTTCAGCCCTTCAAGTTTGTTCAACAGCCTCCTATGAGGAACTGTATCAAAGGCTTTGCTGAAATCCAAGTAAATTACATCTAGCATATGTCCTCGATCCAGCTCTCTGGTCACCCAATCAAAAAATTCAATCAGGTTCGTTTGGCAACGATTTACCTTTTGTAAAGCCATGTTGCCTCGGATCCTGTAACCCGTTAGATTCAAGGAAGTACACTATCCTTTCTTTCAGCAACACTTCCATTATTTTTCCAACAACTGAAGTGAGGCTCACCGGCCTGTAGTTTCCTGCTTCATCCCTGTGACCACTTTTATGAATAGGGACCACATCTGCTCTCCTCCAATCCCCAGGAATCACTCCCGTCTCCAGAGATTTGTTGAACAAGTCTTTAATAGGACTCGCCAGAACCTCTCTGAGCTCCCTTAGTATCCTGGGATGGATCCCGTCTGGTCCCATCGCTTTGTCCACCTTCAGTTTTTCAAGTTGCTCATAAACACCCTCCTCCGTGAACGGCGCAGAATCTACTCCATTTTCTCATGTAACTTTGCCAGACAATCTCGGTCCTTCTCCAGGATTTTCTACTGTGAACACAGAACAGAAGTATTTGTTTAGCACATTTGCTTTCTCCTCATCACTCTCCACATATTTGTTCCCAGCATCTTTTAGCCTAGCAATTTCATTTTTTATCTTCCTCCTTTCATTAATATATCTGAAAAAATATTTATCTCCCTTTTTTACATTTTTAGCCATTTGTTCTAACGCCTGTGCCTTCGCCAAACGTATCTCTCTCTCTTGGCTTCTTTCAGTTTCACCCTGTAGTCCTTTCTGCTCTCCTCTTCTTGGGTTTTTTTATATTTCATGAACGCCAACTCTTTTGCCTTTATTTTCTCAGCCACTAGGTTAGAGAACCATATCGGCTTCCTTTTTCTCTTGTTTTATTGATTTTCTTCACATAAAGGTCCGTAGCTATTTTTATCGCTCCTTTCAGCTTAGACCATTGTCTTTCCACTTCTCTTATGTTCTCCCATCCTAACAGCTCTTTCTTCAGGTACTTTCCCATTGCATTAAAGTCCGTACGTTTGAAATCTAGGACTTTAAGTATCGTGCGGCCGCTCTCCACTTTAGCCGTTATATCAAACCAAACCGTTTGATGATCGCTACTTCCCAGGTGAGCACCCACTCGAACATTAGAGATACTCTCTCCATTTGTGAGGACCAGATCCAATATCGCTTTTTCCCTTGTGGGTTCCGTCTCCATTTGTCTGAGCAGAGCCTCTTTAAAGGCATCCACAATCTCCCTACTTCTTTCCGATTCCGTAGACGGAACATTCCAGTCCACATCCGGCAGGTTGAAATCTCCCAACAGCAGAACCTCCTCTTTCCTTCCAAACTTTTGGATATCCACAATCAGATCCTTATCAATTTGCTGCGATTGAGTCGGAGGTCTGTAGACTACACCCACGTAGATAGAAGTTCTATCTTCTCTTTTCAGAGCAATCCATATCGCTTCTTCCTCTCCCCAGGTCCCTTGCATTTCGGTCGCTTGGATATTGATCTTTACATAGACAGCTACTCCTCCTCCTTTATGACCATCTCTGTCCTTCCTAAAAAGATTATATCCCGGTATGTTTGCATCCCATTCATGTGATTCACTGAACCATGTCTCTGTGATAGCAACAATATCTAGATCTGCCTCTAACATCAGGGCTTGCTTAGACTGCATTTGTGCGAGCATTTGTGGTCATCGCTTTCCAGCTATTTTTCAGCGATAATCTCCTTTTTCGTATGGATTTTTGTGTCGTTTCACTTTCCGTTGCAATACTAAGAAATGAGTTGCTGATATTGCTTATGTTGCAGCCTTTACTACTATCATATCTTTTCTTTTGCCGGGGGTGGTCTCTATAATTGTCCTTCGTACATACACCACCCCCACCTTCTAGTTTAAATTCCTAGAAAAATATTGTCTAAATTTCTCTGCAAGGTTTCTTTTTTCTGGTGTAGTAATATGTAGCCCATCAGTGCAATATAGCTTCTGGTCCTTCCATGTATTTCCCCATCCTCCTATGTACCTGAAGCCTTCTTGATGACACCAGGCTCTGAGCCATCTATTAAAGTCCTCTGTGTTTTTCACTCTTTGCTCTCCCTTTCCATATGCAGGCAGTATTTCAGAAAAAGCTAAAGTCTTTACAAAAGGTTTCACGCCCTCACCAAGCTTCCGAAAAGCTTTCTGTGCTGCAAGTGTGGAGTTGTTGGCCAGGTCATTTGTTCCCAGATGGATAACAACATCAGTGTTAAAATCCTTAGTTTCTTCCTTAATTATAGTCTGTATTTGCCTTGAACTCCTGGTAGCTGAGAATCCTGGAAGACATTTCACTATTTTGGTCTCTTCGCCCTGTGTTCCAATGTTAATGCCTCTGATGATTGAATCCCCCAACAGTAATAGTTTTCTGTTTTTGGCTTTTTTATTTGTACTTAGGGAACGCTTGTTCTCTTGAGTTACCTTCATTGGTTCCAGTCCCACCTCCCTTCTGTTTTCTTGAGTATCGCAGTGCACTAGTGGAGCGAAGGAATTCTGTAGAGGTAATATTAGTGAAGGTGGATGTTTCTGTGTTACATGTCGCAGTCTTCCTGAGCCTACTGTGACCCATTTATTCCTGGGCTGTTATATTCTTTGAGGTAGAGGTGGTTAGTTGGTATGATTTTGTGGAGTGATGGAAGCTGCTTTAATTGTATTCAATTCCTGTTTAAGTTTGCAGAGCTCTTCCTTAATACTGGCAAGTTGAAGACAGATGGGGCAAGCCTTAAGCCTCCAAATAATATGTCTTGGAATTAAAGCACCACAGTGATTGCATAGAATAAAGGTCATCTTGATTGGTTGTGAAGTGACTTGATTTGAGTAGTCCTGATTATATGGGTCTCTATATATGAATAGTTGTCCCTGGGATTGGTGGGACTATAAGTCTTACTCTTATTCCTATGAAGGGAAAGGGAAAGAGGAAATAAGATTTAACAGAGGAAAGAGGAAATAAAATTTAACAGAGGAAAGAGAAGGGTTTATTTTTTTGTGCTTTTTTTGTGCTTTTTTTTTTTTTTTTTTAGTAAGAAACAGGGATGAGAAGAGAAATTAAGCAGATATAATGCTGAAAACCAGTGAAAAGAGCAGAATATGAAATGCAGAGTAACTTATCTTATTGAAGTACTCCAGATGCGAGCGCACCATCGCCCGATACAATGGCAGGAAAATTCCTTCGTTCTGGTTGTAATACCTTTCTTGATAATACCTAGCATTCTGTTCGCCTTCTTAGAAGCCGCTGTGTACTGTGTCGATGGCTTCATTGTTTTGTCCACCAGTACCCCTAAGTCCTTCTCTTGGCTACTTTCACCCATTACCAGCCCTCCCATCGTATAGCTGTACATCGGGTTTCTGTTTCCTACAAGCAAGACTTTACATTTCTCTACATTAAACTTAATCTGCCATTTATTTGCCCACTCTCCCATTTTGTTTAGGTCCCTTTGTAAATCTTCACAATCCTCCTTAGTCCTAACAACACTAAAAAGTTTCGTGTCATCTGCGAATTTTATAACTTTGCACTTTGTCCCTGTGTCTAGGTCATTAATAAATATATTGAACAGCAGCGGTCCAAGCACCGACCCCTGCGGAACACCACTCATGACCCTTTTCCAGTCCAAGTAGTGGCCCTTCACTCCTACCCTTTGCTTCCTGCCCGACAGCCAATTTTTGATCCATCTATGTACATCTCTCTCCACCCCATGGTTCTTCAGGCATTCATGAGGTACCTTGTCAAAGGCTTTTTGAAAATCCAAGTATAAGATGTCTATGGGGGCCCCTTCATCCAAGTATAAGATGTCTATGGGGGCCCCTTCATCCATTTGTTTGTTAATTCCTCTGAAGAAGTGCAGTAAGTTTGTTAGGCACAATCGTCCCTTGCAGAAGCCATGTTGACTTGTTTTCATCAGTTTGTTCCTTTCTAGATGCTCATCGATGCTGACTTTTATCAGTGCTTCCGCCATCATCCCTGGGACCGAAGTCAGACTTACCGGTCTGTAGTTCCCTTGGTCACCTCTCGATCCTTTTTTAAAGATGCGTGTAACATTTGCTATCTTCCAATCCTCCGAGATCACCCCTGTTCTTAGGGATAGATTACAAACCTGCTGTAGTAATTCCACTACTTTTTCCTTTAGTTCTTTTAGTACCCTAGGGTGGATTCTGTCCAGGCCCGGAGATTTGTCAGTTTTTAATCTATCTATCTGCTTGAATACGTCTTCGAGGCTTACCTCCAAGGATGTTAATTTTTCTGCTTGATCTCCTTTGAATATTTTTTCAGGTTCCGGCACGTTGAATGTGTCCTCTCTTGTAAATACTGACAAAAAGAACCTGTTTAGTCTATCTGCCACTTCTTTTTCCTCCTTCACCACTCCCTTCCTATCTCCTTCATCCAGCGGTCCCACCTCCTCCCTTGCCGGCTGCTTCCCTTTAACATATCTGAAGAACGGTTTGAAATTTCGTGCTTCTCTGGCTATTATGAAGAAAGCCAGAGGATGATCATCTAAACAACATTAATCTAAATTCTGTTGCATCGGCTATTAGTTTCAAATATAAATATGCTCAGGCTAAACTAAGATATATAGGAGAAAAAGGGGATTAAAGCAAGAAAAGAAAGTAGGAAGAACAGAAAATAGGCAGGTAAACAGATAAGCAGATATTTGGAGGGGTCAGCTATGAGATTAAGATTGCATAAACTGGTCAAGAAATTTCCATGGCGATTTATTGGTGGAAATATGAGAGAAGATTCTGGAAATACAAAGTTTTTGAGCAGCATTTTGTTTGTGTTTATTATAAAGACATAACGAGTTCCTTCAGAAATTGTAATCTGAGAGAGACAGATTTTCAGTTTTTGAGAATATGCATGAGAGCAGTTTCAAACATAGTATCAATCAGATTTGAAGGGCAATCTGAACTGGCAAAACAAGGGTGTTGAGACCTAAGTATGATCATAATTGCACTTTGTAATATTTTTCATAGTTTTCCATATACGAGTCAAGAAAGTATGAATGGCAGTGCAGTGAAACAACATATGGTCTAGAGTCCCATCCACTCTGCGACAGTGCTAGCATTTAGGATCAGGTCTCGGTTTTGCTTTCCACATACGGTGAGGGGTCCAGACAACTTGCACATGACAAAATATAAGGACTGTGAAACTCTAAAAGAGAGGAGTGGTTGATTGGTTTTGGTCCAGTATAATTTCCAATCAATGTCTGAAATAGGTGAAGTCATCATATTCAACCACTGATTTAGATCTTGAGGCGAGAATGTGTATTGGTGATCATGTAGAATTTTGTAGAAAATAGAGACAGCTCTCCTATGAGAGAGCACGGATACTCCAGCGATGAATTGTTTAGAGAGAGGGTAGCTTCAGAATGTAAAGTCAAAGAGTTGATAGTGGATGATAATAATAACCATTGGGAATGACATTGTTTAATCAGAGGAAATTTAGTGCATAGTACAGAGAATGGTATAATCAAATCTTTATACAGCAATTGTCCAAATTCCAGATTTTTGCCATTTCCTCCAAAAGCAGGTTTACCATTATGTTTGAGTTTGAAATTATTCCATATGGACATCTTAGAGCAGTTAAATAGTGATGTGTCTGCCACACCGTCCAGAAGACAGATAGCTTGCTGTGTTGCACTCAGTAGGGTGTAGCCTTTTAATTGCTTGGGGATATTCATAGTGCACAAGGCTTGTAGTGGATAAGGATGACAAATATGTGTTTCCATTTCCAGCCAGGGGGGAGGATCAAGCATAGGTTGGGTTTGAACCCAATGAGCTCCATATTTAGCAAGAGAAACTAAAGTATAAAATTGAAAGTCAGGGAGATTCATACCACCCTCTTCTTTTGAAGCTTTTAGTTTGGTAAGGGCAATACGGGATTTTGTTTATTATTTGAAATGAACATGGAGAGCTTTTGATTGATCCAATGAAATAATGGTTTCTTACATTGAGAGGGTAGCATGGATAAAACATATGCGAGTCTAGGTGCTAAGGTCATTTGTATTGATGCAATCCTGCCCCACCATAATAGAAAAAGAAGGGACCAATTTGAGATAGATTGTGTAACCATTTGTTTGATCCTTGTTATGTTCAGTTCCATATTATATATGGGGTCTTTATGTATCATGATACCCAAGTATTTAACAGCTGCATCAGATCAGTGGAATGGGGGGGAGCTGGAGACAAACTACTTGAGGGAACGAGGGGCTCTTGTGGCTGTTCCGTGCCTCCCTGTCTCCTGCAGTAGCGGCTATTTTTCAGGCGATACCCACAGGCACTGACCGAGATAGACCCTTGACGTCACTGGGTCCGTCTCACATCGGATTTAAGTGTGCCGCTGCTGCGGACAGGTTGTGAGCTGGAGATAAACTACTTGAGGAAACAAGGGGGACTTGTGGCTGTTCCATGCCTCACTGTCTCCTGCAGTAGCGGCAATTTTTCTGGCGATACCCGCAAGCACTGACCAAGACGGACTCTTGACGTCACTGGGTCTGTCTCGCATCAGATTTAAGTGAGCCGCTGCCATGGTTGTGGCCGCAGCTGCGCGGCTGCAGGGCGTGGATGAAGGGGCATGCCAAGCCCCTTGGGAGCCCTGTAGGGGTATTTCCGTATTCACACCTGAAGGTTAGGCCTCTATGATGTCATCAAAGCCTGAACCATTGTCTCAAGAAATCATGGTTTGCAAGAAACCATTCTGCAAGAAACTTTCCAGCATGAATTTTGCAAGAAGAAAGAAGTAAACAGCTTTGCTGTTTCTGCCTGATGCATTATGGGTATGTACCAGAATGTTATACTATTCAAGGACTTCTATCTGTGTCTTCATTATAGGACTGTGTGAATCTTGTGGAAGTTATACTCCTATCTGGAAGGCCCTGGGTCTTCCAGCCTATATGATACTTTACACAGAAAGGCTATTCATCTAAGTTCTGTTTCTGGATTGGTCCGAGGAAGCCATCTGATGAGATCCAAGTGAGAAGGTGCTAATTATTAGTTAGTCTGTGTTGAGATGGGGGGGAGCTCACATCTTCCCACAGGTGTTCTGCACGTAACCTTTTCTTTTAATAATTAGACCTGTAAGTTACCTCGTGTGTGACTCTCTTCCTAAGAGAGAGAAATTCGGACTTTTAAACAGATCTGAATTCAGCACTAAAAGGAACTTGTCTGCTGATGAATTATTGCCTTACCCAGGACGGACGAACACGTGTACCTTTAACAAAGATTTCCTGCATCGCCTACAGCTAACAAGAAAAGTTTCCATTTCACCTCATTTGTGCCGGAGGCCTGATTAAGGGTGAGCATACGAAATTTACGGTCTTATCAGCTGGGTTAGATAAGGATCCAATTGTGATAGAGGACAAGGTTCGTAAAGTTACCTTGGTGATACGGTAATCATTTGCTAATCAGGGATTATTATTATTATAAGGAATTGTTTAGTGTGTGTGTAACAAGTAGTATTACTTAATTATCTAGCCATTGTATTGTGATAATTATGTACTGAGTTTCATTTATGTAATCAAATATTTTGTGTACAATATTTAGATATTGCAACTGGCTTGTGAATTATATTTTTCTATTTTCATAATAAAAGTATTTCTCATTAGCCTGGGTCTTGTGTCGTGTAAACAGGCAATAAAGCAGAACCTGGATCAGCGTTTATGGTTTTCCCTAGACAAAACTAACAGAGACGTAATTTGTTTATGTAACTGATTAGTATCTACCATAAATCTTCCTACAGCCCCTTGGAGCCACTTGGAGCTGGGGAGCTGGAATTGAACGTTAATGGTAACTATATAAAGCTAATGTTTGGTCAACCTGGGGAAAAGGAAAATCAAACCGAAGAGTTCTACACCAGCTATTTCTGGCCCCATGGATAGGCATTTAACACTAGCAACCGGAAACTTTGCTGTTGCACCAATTAATATAAACTCTTCCTTGTCGGGTGCCTCTATGAGTCCCCTCGAACGATCTCCTCCCCTTCATCCAGCATCTGGTGAAAGTAGGAACATTGTTCCTGCTATATCCCCCAAACAGGCAGTAGCCTCCACTCGGACTAATAAGTTAGTATATACTGCAATACCTAAAGTTTTGGATTTTTCAGGCTTAGTGGAGGAACAATCTCCTATGTTGGAAGCACAAGATATTACTCTCAAAGATTTGTGGTTAGGCATCACTAGGGTTGAAGGGTTTCTTAGGTCAACAATGAAACAAATGGGGGACTTTTCACAATCTGTTTCTTGTAAATTAGAAAATGTGGATTCCAATTTAAGTTGTTTGGATAAACGTTTAAATGCTACAGAAGCTCAATGTAATACGTTACAAGCTGTCTCAGTCTCTGCTGTTAAGGATTCTACTGTGATACATGCTAAAATAGAATCTATGGAAAATATGAATAGAGCGAGAAATCTCCGCTTGGTCAATTTCCCTGTAACTCATTTACTATCACCTGAAATAATGTTAAAAAATATTTTAAAGAAGTACTGGGATTGCCCAACGTGGAGAATTTTCCAGTAAATAATTATTACTATGTACCTCAAAAAAAAAAAAAAAAGAATCCACCCAAGAGGTGGACCATCTGGTCACAACAGAAATTAATTTAACTGAATTTTTGGAAGAAACTCAAGATGTGATTCAGAGTCGATCTGTCTTGGTGATAACATGCATGAGTGAGATAGATAAAATGTTAATCATGAAACTTTACTTTAAAAACAGGTTAACTAAATTTTGTAGTGATTTAGATAGGATTTTTCCTCATGTCTCCAGAGCTACTCAATGTAGAAGGAGAGTTTTTGAGGTTAAAACTTAGAGTTTTGGCTCTGGAGGCATCTTTTTATTTAAAATTTCCTTGCAAATATTTAGTTAAGTTACATGATGTTGAATATGTCTTTTGGGAGCAGAAATGAGTATTATTTTTCTTGTATGTTTCATTGCTAAGTTATTGAGGAGGAATGCCCTAAAACAGTAAGGAATGATACAAGGTTCACGTAGGTGAACTGAGAATTGTTTCCTATATCTTTTTTTTTTTTTTTTGTCGAATGTAGTATCCTCCCCTTTTTGTGGGCTTAAAAAGGATTTATGTATGATTTATTATGTATTTGCTTGTAGATTCTTTTTTTTCTTTTATATAATTGGATAATCTATTATTCAAACTATAATAAAAAACTTATTGAACTTAAAAAAAAAAAAGACCATTGGAATGGGGAATTAGATAATTCAGATACCGTTATGAGATCATTTAAGGGGAAAAGTTCAGTTTTTTCACAGTTAACTAAGTAGCCAGAGAGCAAGGAATACTCACTAACAATCGAAATGAGAACATCATCTGTATAAGCAGCCAGTTTTATTTGTCTGGAATTGGAAATGATACTATTGGAAAGAAAACTATATACCAAAACTTTGTGAGCCTTTATTGACTGGTGAGATGTATCTTTTGAGTCATGCTTTCCTGGCTCTTTCCACTTCGTCTAGGGCAGTGGTAGGCAAACTCATTAGTCAAAAGAGCCAAAGATCAGCAGTACAATGATTAAGATTTCTTTTGAGAGCCAAATTTCTTTTCAAGAACCATGTTTTCAGGAGTCGGTTTAAACTAGCTACTAACATTAAGTAAAAACAGATATCATAATAATAATCTTATTTATTGACCAAAAAAAATCTTTTTCTACCTTTTATCGTTTCTGCTCTAATCATCTTGTCTTCACTCACTTCTTTCTAGCCAGCATCTGTCATCTCTCTGTCTTCCATGCAGCATCAGCCCCTTCCACGTCTGCCCTCTCTCTCTGCCCCTGCCATCCACTGTTCACCCTCTCCCCGTTTCATATGGCATCTTCCTTCTTTCTATGTTCTTTCCATAAGCTGTCTATCTTGTGCCCCTTCTCTCCTTTGTACATGATTCATTTCAGCTCTGCCACCTCTCCATTTTACTCTGTCACCACCCCCTCCCCTATGCTCTGGCATCTCTCTCGTCTCCTTTCCTTCCCACCCCACGGTCTGGCATCTGTCTCCTTCCCTTCCCTGATTCCCTGGCATCTCCGTTGGGAAACAGCGATCACAATATGATCAAGTTCAAAGTTGAAGTAGGAATAAAGAAGGGAAAGAGAACCACAGCAACAAATTTTAACTTAAAGAAAAGAAACTACGAAGCGATGAGAGTAATGGTAAGGAAGAAACTTAGGAACAGATCAAAGAAATCGCAGACTGTAGAGCAAGCCTGGTCTTTATTCAAGGACACGGTAAGCGAGGCGCAAAATCTGTATATCCCCAGATTTAGAAAAGGATGCAAAAAGAGCTGAACAAAAGACCCGGCGTGGATAACTAAAGAAGTGAAGAAAGCGATAGGAGATAAGAAAATTTCATTCCGGAAATGGAAAAAGAACAAAACAGGAGAGAACTGGAAAGAGCACAGGAAGCATCAAAAAGAATGTCACCTCGTAGTTAGAAGAGCAAAAAGAGAATATGAAGAGAGGATAGCCAGGGAAGCACGAAATTTCAAACCGTTCTTCAGATATGTTAAAAGGAAGCAGCCAGCAAGGGAGGAGGTGGGACCGCTGGATGACGGAGATAGGAAAGGGGTGGTGAAGAAGGAAAAAGAAGTGGCGGATAGATTAAACATGTTTTTTTCGTCAGTATTTACAAAAGAGGACACATTCAACGTGCTGGAACCTGAAAAAATATTCAAGGGAGATCAAGCAGAAAAATTAACATCCATGGAAGTAAGCCTTGAAGAAGTATGCAAGCAGATAGATAGATTAAAAACTGACAAATCTCCGGGCCCGGACGGAATCCACTCTAGGGTATTGAAAGAACTAAAGGAGGAAATAGCGGAACTATTACAGCAGGTTTGCAATCTATCCCTGAAAACAGGCATGATCCCAGAGGATTGGAAGATAGCTAATGTTACGCCCATCTTCAAAAAAGGATCGAGAGGTGAACCGGGGAACTACAGACCGGTAAGTCTGACTTCGGTTCCGGGGAAGATGGCGGAAGCGCTGATAAAAGACAGCATCGATGAGCATCTAGAAAGGAACAAACTGATGAAAACAAGCCAACAAGGCTTCTGCAAGGGAAGATCGTGCCAAACGAACTTATTGCACTTCTTCGAAGGAATTAACAAACGGATGGACAAAGGGGACCCCATAGACATCGTATATTTGGATTTCCGAAAAGCCTTTGATAAGGTACCCCATGAACGCCTACTGCAGAAACTGAAGTACCATGGGGTGGAAGGAGACGTACATAGATGGATCGGAAATTGATTGGCAGGTAGGAGGCGAGGCAAAGGGTAGGAGTGAAGGGCCACTACTCTGACTGGAGGAGGGTCACGAGTGGTGTTCTGCAGGGGTCGGTACTCGGACCGCTGCTGTTCAATGTATTTATAAATGATCTAGAAACAGGGACGAAGTGTGAAGTAATAAAATTCGCAGACGACACCAAACTATTTAGTAAAGTTAGGACTAAAGAGGACTGTGAAGATTTATAAAGGGACCAGAGCAAACTAGGAGAGTGGGTGAAAAGATGGCAGATGAAGTTTAATGTAGAGAAATGTAAAGTCTTGCATATAGGAAACAGGAACCCGATGTACAGCTATACGATTGGAGGGCTGGTTATGGGTGAAAGTAGCCTAGAAAAGGACTTGAGGGTACCAGTGGACAAGACAATGAACCCGTCGGCACAGTGCGCAGCGGCCTCTAAGAAGGCGAACAGAATGCTAGGTATTATCAAGAAAGGTATTACAATCAGAACGAAAGAAGTTATCCTGCCATTGTATCGGGCGATGGTGCGCCTGCATCTAGAGTACTGCATCCAAAATTGGTCTCCGTACCTTAAGAAGGATATGAAGATACTCGAGAGGGTTCAGAGGAGAGCGACACGACTGATAAAAGGTATGGAAAACCTTTCATATGCTGAAAGATTAGATAAACTGGGGCTTTTTTCCCTAAAAATGCGGAGACTTAGAGGGGACGATAGAGACCTATAAGATCATGAAGGGCATAGAGAAAGTGGAGAGGGACAGATTCTTCACACTTTCGAAAACTACAAGAACCAGAGGGCATTTGGAAAAATTAAAAGGGGACAGATTCAGAATCAATGCTAGGAAGTTCTTCACCCAAAGGGTTGTGGACACCTGGAATGTAGTTCCAGAGGATGTGATAGGACAGAGTACAGTATTGGGGTTCAAGAAAGGATTAAATAGTTTCCTGAAGGAAAAGGGGATAGAAGGGTATAGATAGAGGATTACTATACAGGTCCTGGACCTTATGGGCCACCGTGTGAGTGGGCATGATGGACCTCTGGTCTGACCCAGCAGAGGCACTGCTTATGTTTTTATGTCCCCGTCCATGCTCTGACATAACCTCCTTCCTTTTCCCTTGGTCTGGCATACATTCTTCCTTCCCTCCATGCCCTGTCATCTCAGTAGCCAAAATGTTCCTTTTCAGAGGGGCCCCCAATACGTCAGCTCTTCTCACAAGCTGACGGCGGCTGCCCTGAAGTTTTTCCTCTGCCACAACTTCCCATTTCTGATAGGGCAGATCTGCGCAGAGGGAAAGCTTCGGGGCAGCCACCGACAGTTTGTGAGAACAGCTGTGTCAGGGCCCCTCTGAAAAGGAAAATTTAGGTGTTTAATAAAGAAGTTTGGACCGTAGGGCCCCCTGGATCTGTGGGGCTCAGGGCAGCTGCCCTGTTTGCTTTTCTGTTAAAAATAAAAATGTCCACCTGATGCCTTCTTTGAGCTTTGCTGGAACAGGGACAGAACTACTAATCTTCTTTTTTATAAAATTTGACATAGAATCTATGTCGAATTGTGAGACAAAAGATTAGTAGTTCTGTCCCTGATCGAGCACAGCTCAAAGAAGGCATCAGTTGGACATTTTTATTTTTAACAGAATAGCAATTAAGTGGACAGAACATGAAAATTAAAGACATAAGAGAAATATGAGTGAAAATATTTAGATCCACAGAAGATGATTCTGTTTCTTAAATAAAAATAATTTTTTTTTTTTTTGGGGGGGGGAGAAACGGGGAGAAATGTCAGTTAAGCGCAGGGGTTCTCAACCCAGTCCTACCTATGCAGTCCGGTATCTGCAGAGAGGAGCTAACAATAACTGTTGTTTTCAAGTAGGTTTTCTTTTTCCCTCTACTCTCCATCTGCCCAACAGAGGAAAATCCCAGTAAGTCTGCGTAGCAAAGCATGTGAGACAAAGCGCATGCGCTAGGTTACACTGGCGACAAAACATTAAAAGAAAAGGGGGGGTTCAATAGGAGATACTGCCGAAAGAAGGTTATACTTTAAAATCTTCGGTATTTGCTGCTGTAGCCTAACTCTCTTTGTTTCGCTGAGAGCCAGACCCGCTGGTGCACAGCAGCAGCGAGTATTGTGCAGACAATCTGACCTGCTGGTACAGCTGAAGATGGAGGAAGGAAAACTGTTGAATTTCTTGGGGGAAAGATGGGGAGTTCCGGCCAGCAGGGGAGGGAAAGCTGGACAGTACGGAGGAGGAGGAGCCAGTAGGGTCGGCAAGAAATCGATGTTCCCTCCCCCGTAGCCAAAATTTCCTTTACAGAAGGGCCCCGACAAAGCAGCTGTTCTCACAAGCTGCCGGCGGCTGCCCCGAAGTTTTCCCTCTGCCGTAACTTCACGTTTCTGATGGGGCAGATCGCCGCAGAGGGAAAGCTTCGGGGCAGCCGCCGGCAGTTTGTGAGAACAGCTGCCATGTTGGGGCCCCTCTGAAAAGGAAAATTTAGGTGTTTATTAAAGAAGTTTGGATCGCAGGGCTTTCGGGCCCTAGGCAGATGCAGAGTGTCAGCCTAGAGGCCTCTGGGAGATTATATCAATCTGACCCTGGCATGGGAAGGCAGATAGACCCTTAGTGCAGGGAAACTGTTTTAAGTAGCCCTGATTGATATATTTTAAGTTTCAAGTAGCCCTGCTTGAATCATGGCTAGCTAAAAGGTGTTAATGTCTGATTAAGAGGGTGCTTAGGACAAGGGTGCACAGATCAAGCCAGAGACTTAATCCCATCAGGTTTCTCACCCTCCTTTGTTAATTAAATTAACCATTGTCTCAAACAGTTTACAAATTCTAAACAGAAAGATACTGGGAGATACAATATTTTCTCTATTCAGAATAAGATTCCAAGGTATAAAAGCCTGCTCTCTGCAACACACAGCTCTCTCTCTTTTTCTATGCAGCTATCAAGAGCTCTCTCTTTTTCTATGCAGCTATCAAGAGCTCTCTCTTTTCCTATGGAGCTATCTCTTGGCTCTTCTGCAAGCTTCTATGTCCCTCTCTGCCTCTGACCTCTGTAAGGCAGTGAGACTGCTTGCTCTCTGCTTAAATGTAATGCTCTCTGCTTAATTGTAATGCTTATAAATATTACTTTTCTGTAAGACTTTCTATAATATATTCTTTATATAATCACCCCTGGCTGTGCTTCTTATTTGATTCTATCCCTAATGAAACTTCTGTGAAGGAACTGAACCTGGGACCTGGCGTTTGTCAGTACGCCTTTCACTTAACCCCTACCACCTAATATTGTGGGGGCCACTTTCAAGTCAGTTTGAAAGTGGCCCCCACAATATTAGGTGGTAGGGGTTAAGTGAAAGGCGTACTGACAAACGCCAGGTCCCAGGTTCAGTTCCTTCACAGAAGTTTCATTAGGGATAGAATCAAATAAGAAGCACAGCCAGGGGTGATTATATAAAGAATATATTATAGAAATAGTCTTACAGAAAAGTAATATTTATAAGCATTACAATTAAGCAGAGAGCATTACATTTAAGCAGAGAGCAAGCAGTCTCACTGCCTTACAGAGGTCAGAGGCAGAGAGGGACATAGAAGCTTGCAGAAGAGCCAAGAGATAGCTCCATAGGAAAAGAGAGAGCTCTTGATAGCTGCATAGAAAAAGAGAGAGCTCTTGATAGCTGCATAGAAAAAGAGAGAGAGCTGTGTGTTGCAGAGAGCAGGCTTTTATACCTTGGAATCTTATTCTGAATAGAGAAAATATTGTATCTCCCAGTATCTTTCTGTTTAGAATTTGTAAACTGTTTGAGACAATGGTTAATTTAATTAACAAAGGAGGGTGAGAAACCTGATGGGATTAAGTCTCTGGCTTGATCTGTGCACCCTTGTCCTAAGCACCCTCTTAATCAGACATTAACACCTTTTAGCTAGCCATGATTCAAGCAGGGCTACTTGAAACTTAAAATATATCAATCAGGGCTACTTAAAACAGTTTCCCTGCACTAAGGGTCTATCTGCCTTCCCATGCCAGGGTCAGATTGATATAATCTCCCAGAGGCCTCTAGGCTGACATCTCCCATAATTTTTTTATTTTTATTTTTATTCTTTGAAATGAGGGCAAGCTTGTGGTACCCTCGCTTACCTCCAACAGTACGTCCCCTGTCTTGCAGAATCTCCAAGCTATGAAGATAGGTTGTAAACAGTTCCCATTACGAGTTCAAACCTCTGTCTTAGGTCGTATAGGCCATAATCTGGGCGGGGATCCCAGTATGCCTATATCTTACCCGTCGTTGAGCGAGTGAACCGTGCATAATGGATGAAGCTTTTTCAGGAGGTTCAGGTATAAAGGTACCAAGATGTCATAAGAGAGAGTATCTAAGTATGGGATATGGGAAAATATTATATCTGACCCTGGTAATGGTAATGCAATAGGCCATGCCAAATTAAAACCAAATTAGGACCAAATTAGCAAGTGTCAGAAAAGATACTGGAAATACATGTATAACTGCCTTAAAAGTTAGAGGGAAGCTTGTATGATAAGCGTTGTAAAGAAATGTACATGTGTTTCACTTTACAGCAAAGAAAAATCATAATAATACATAACAAAATTTGTACAATAATTAAGATAATGATAGGGTGAATTAAAACATTAAATACGTGGTTTGCAGTGGGCGAATACCCAAAGAAAGTTCCCAAACTGAGACATGAGCGTCTTGTATTAAATTTTGTGCAATCAGTCCATTTTAAAAAGTGATAGTATGAATCACTTCTTTGGAAGTTTTCTTAAGTTGTGGAGTTCAGTAAAGTTCAGCAGCTTGTGGAATGTCTCATTCCCCATTTCAAGAGGTAGTGGATGTACAGCATAAGAAATAAAGTCTGGAATGTCCATAGAATAGGTTAAATAGGAGGAATTGTACAGCAAAGCGTTCTTAGGAAGGTGGCTATATCCGATGAACAGGAAACATTGTGTACAGCATGTGTGGAAAAGTCTTTGCAGTCAGGGTGCATGAAGATGAATTAGTCCAGCAGGAACCGGCAGTCTCTTTAAACTGATGAGGTTCACACTTGAAATGAAAGGATGTTTGCACAGGATCTGATGTTTGCACAGGATCAGTCAAGTCACTGGAAACTGGTGGTGTTCGCCCTTGAGATGAAAAGATGTCTGTGCATACAGGGAGGGATTTGAAAAGAGTCCCGATATCAATCAGCAGCTGTACTCCAGTGTGATCCAAATAAGATAGAAAATGGAGGAGAAACCATTTTGCCTGTACTGAATGTATAGAGAGAAAGAGAGAGAGAGACCAGGTTGGCTGTACTGAATGTGGCAGCATGTAACAATATTAATGCATTTACTTGTTTTAGTTATGGCAAAAGACAGACAATATTCAAGTACTTAAGGTTCTTAATCAGACATTCCAAAAATATATGTTTTTATGTGCTGCATATAACTATTATGGCACTTCAGAGAGACCATAATTCTGTACTGAATGTATATATAAAAAAAATTTGTCAGAAATGTGTACTGAATCTAATGAGAAGCATAGAATAAACATGGTATAGATATAGAATAAAACCTTTTCTTAAAAATATAACCCCTAACTAAGCTACATTTAGCATATGCAAATTATAGGGAAAAAAGAACATTGCGCAATTGGGCTAGTTAAAAAAAAAATTGGGGAAAAGAGCTCTAGAAATGGCCAATATTATGTATCCTGGGGTACCCCCTAAACTAAAACAAATAGACAAAAGACAGACCACATAGCACAGACAACATAAAACACAAATTTTGAGGCTTCGGCATTATTCTTCCATCTGTCAAGTGTTCAGGGCTGAATTTAACTCTGCAAATAAACACTTTGTTATAGAAAAACACAGCAAAGATTAACACCTGAGTAGTACAAATAATGCATATCATAACCATCTCATATTCAGAAAAGGCATAAAGCTAATATCTTCTTTGGAACATCTTTATCTCTGCAGTGATAAAGAGGAACCTTGGAAAACACTAGAAATATCTTTGTGCCAAAATTGGTCTGGGATGGCTATATCCGAACTGCTGCTAGGAAAAAGAAAAAAAAACATTTTAAATTAGCAGCAACCTCAAGGTCACTTAGAGCAAACTTTGTCCATGTTCCATTCAGGCCGACCTGGACCACATGTCTGCCACCTGGGTCCCACTGCACTCGGAGGAGTGGGCACTGCGGTGCAGAAGTCAGGTGCAGGCTAGATTTGTCTTCTTTTGTCTGCACTGTTGTGTCCTGGCATTCAGAGGCAAGGGGCAAATTCCGAAAATCATTAGTCATGTCTAGGACAGAGAAAAATGCACATTTAGGGTTAAATGTCACAGTCATTTCAGAGTGAGAGGCTGCCACTGGTACTACGGGCTTTGAAGTCTTAGTTAGGGCCTGAGAGTGTATAGTGAGCCTAACAGAGCCCTCTGATTTAGCAAATGACCCAGTTGGAGAGACACATGCTAAAGAGATAGGTCCACTCAGACCTCTCTCCTCCATCTTAGGCACCAGTTCAGTTGCTGGAGGAAGTACTGGTTGCTGTGTTTGTGGTGCAGGATCTTTGCCCTCAAACAAAATTTCTGTGTACCTTTTCCCACAATCTTGTGCCCAAACTGAAAGATCTGCAGCCTCTGAGTGAGTTACACTATGATCATGCTTCTGCACTGGCAGGCAGCATTGTGTGGCTAACTGCACAGGAATAACCTTGTGAACCAAAGGTTTAGAAGCATTTAGAATTCCTGTACCTAATGCAAGACCAGCCACCTCAACAATTTCTTTGCCTGTATTCTCACTCGTGCTGGCAGTAGTTTCTACAATGTCTTTCATTTGTTCCTTTTGTGGGATAGACACACACTTTGAAGCTTTGTCATTTAGACCCTGAATCTCACAAATTTCCTTATTTTTCTGATCTCCAGTAGGAGGCGCTCTATCTGTGAAACTGATTCTAGCCCCTGTATCAATCAAAGTTAATTTATCCTGACCCTCTATGGTAGTATTAACATTGGGGCTATCGGAACTGTCCAAAATCAAAGGTGTAACATACCTCAAGCTGAATTCTGAGTCTGACTTCTTTCCCTTATCCTGTGTCTCCAAAAGTGAGTCCACAGGTAAGTGAAAGGAGTCTGGCTGGGCTGTGAAGGCCTGAGTCACCTTGGCATTCGGATACAGAGAGTCAGGACATCCCTATGGACTAGCACTGTTGTTCCTAGCTGTCAAATCACTTTTTACTCTGTCCAATTCTATCTGCATTGTGTGACGATCCTGTTCCCATTTCATTTTCTCTTTATGTAATGCTTCTGTCTGTGCCCTGAGCTCATGGAAAGGAATGTAAGTGGAGGCATTTCTGTAACTACCTCTGCCATGCCCTCTATTTCCTGTGTGTGGTGTTTTATTGTATTGGGGTGCTCCCTCAGCACGCCACCTTCTAGCTTCTGAGACTGAAATAATTTGAGCTGGCTGGGTCTTCCACACAGACCCAATCCTGAGCAGTAAAGTGTCAAAAGGCATGGTTTTAGGGTCCTCCGAGAACAACAGAAGGTGTTTAGTAATCTCGGGAGATAATAATTCTAATAGGAATTCTTTATGTTCTCTCTGGCCATAATCTGAGGAAGTGGGCCAATATTCATGTTCGTTAAGTACCGCGTTGATTACCCACACTCTATATGCAAACTGCTCTGGTGTATCACTTGGCAGGGGTGAAAGAGTTCTAAGTACTTGCAAAGAGGTGCAGCGAAATAGTTGTTCGATGCCCATCTTTACAAATTGGTATGGATGAACAAGAGATCCAAATTTATAATAATGTGGACCCAGGGCTAGGTGCATAAGCTTATCAAAATCTGCATTGTTCCTTTTGTATTTCCCTAGACCCCAGTGAATCAGTATGTCAGTAGCCCATTTGCACCATTCATTTATGTTAAAAGGCATAGGGCCCACTTTCTCCACTATTCTTTCAATATCACTATCTTTCATATGTCCCTGCAGCACTACAGTTACTGGAGCTGTGTCACTTATAGGGGTACTATTGGTATTGCTCTGGCCTGGTAATGAATTTTCCTCACTTTCGTTTGTCGGTTCTTCTTCCTGTTCTACATCTGTAGCTAGTTTACCCTTTCTCTGACCTGCTACAAAAATGGTTTTCTGTTTCTCTATAAACTGACTACATGGATTATATGGTGATGGTGGCACAGGTGCAGACGGCAGAATCTGTAAGGCACATTTTGACTTTAAATACTTTAATTCTGCCTTGGCCTCTTCTAATTGTTCATTTACAGTTAAAAAGGAATTTGTGGCCTGAACAATTTGGGTTCTTAGCATGGATATATTAATTTGTGCCTCATCTAAGTCTTTGGACAGCTGATGGCACTGAGTGTTCAAGTCAGTATTATCTTGTCTTAGGCTAATAAGTCCTCTACATAAGCCCTGAATGAAAAGGCATTTGCGTTTATCTGTTTTCTTTCTAAACTCCTGAGAATGAGAAACCATTTGTTTCTGAATATCGTGCCATGTGTTTTCTGGAAAATTACCCTCATATGGACCCCCTTTCTTATCAAAATATTTGTGTACAATATCTGTGAGTTCTTGGAAATCAAAAGGGTTCATATTTGAGGCTGCAGAAGTCTGCATTGGTTCGTGGGCCTTGCTCATATATTTCATGAGAGAGAATGGGCTTCTAAATGTCCCTGTCAGTGTGTAGCCTTTGAGATTGAAATGCTCCCACTTATGAAGGAGGGAGACTTTAGTTAATAGGTAGAAAAGCGAGGTAAAGCGTGTTAGGCAAGAGTCATTGGCATAAATAATACACTTATGCCCACACTTGCCCACACTGGTTACTACCTGAAATTTACAGGCAGAAGTTTAGCAGGATAAAATATAGAAGAGCAGAGATGTCAGCTGCCAGTTCCAGTCCAGTGTGCACTGGGCCTTTCACCAGAGCAGAGACTGACAAGAAATAGAATTAAAAGCACAAGGTTAGCAAAGTAAAAGTTATACAGATGTGGCGTGTCTTAATTGAGTGACTGTTTTCACTTTGAACCCTGCTTTTCTTCAGAGCAGCTCAAATATTCTTACATGCAACACCCTAGCAAGCATATAATAGCAAATCATACAATGCAAACTGGCACAGGTAACACTACAAAGCCTTTTGATAGTAAAATCTCACCAAATATAAAACCCAAAATATTACTGAAACTTTTCACAATTGTGTCATCCAGTCTAAAACAATTTAAGGGTTCCAAAAGGACTTTTGATTTCTATCTCACTCTGTCTATCAATCAGAAATAGAAAGTCAATTGCTATATAAAATCTCACCAAGTATAAAACCCCACAATATTTCTGGAACTTTTCAACAGTGTGTCATCCAGTCTAACGTACAATCAATCTAAGGGTTTTCCCAGGACTTTTGATTTCTATATCACTCTGTCTATACATAATCCTATTGCACAGTGCATTAAAAAAAAAACTTAAATTCTACTTACCCAAATGAAATCATCAGGAAGGACCGAGACAGAGCCCCCAAAATGTCAGTTTGAAAGTGGCCCCCACAATATTAGGTGGTAGGGGTTAAGTGAAAGGCGTACTGACAAACGCCAGGTCCCAGGTTCAGTTCCTTCACAGAAGTTTCATTAGGGATAGAATCAAATAAGAAGCACAGCCAGGGGTGATTATATAAAGAATATATTATAGAAATAGTCTTACAGAAAAGTAATATTTATAAGCATTACAATTAAGCAGAGAGCATTACATTTAAGCAGAGAGCAAGCAGTCTCACTGCCTTACAGAGGTCAGAGGCAGAGAGGGACATAGAAGCTTGCAGAAGAGCCAAGAGATAGCTGCATAGGAAAAGAGAGAGCTCTTGATAGCTGCATAGAAAAAGAGAGAGCTCTTGATAGCTGCATAGAAAAAGAGAGAGAGCTGTGTGTTGCAGAGAGCAGGCTTTTATACCTTGGAATCTTATTCTGAATAGAGAAAATATTGTATCTCCCAGTATCTTTCTGTTTAGAATTTGTAAACTGTTTGAGACAATGGTTAATTTAATTAACAAAGGAGGGTGAGAAACCTGATGGGATTAAGTCTCTGGCTTGATCTGTGCACCCTTGTCCTAAGCACCCTCTTAATCAGACATTAACACCTTTTAGCTAGCCATGATTCAAGCAGGGCTACTTGAAACTTAAAATATATCAATCAGGGCTACTTAAAACAGTTTCCCTGCACTAAGGGTCTATCTGCCTTCCCATGCCAGGGTCAGATTGATATAATCTCCCAGAGGCCTCTAGGCTGACACAGAGCTGCACTCAAGTGGCTAAAGAGCCGCAGTTTGCCGACCACTGGTCTAGGTCTAAGATGGATACCCCCTTCTCAGCTGATGAGATTGAATGGACTATTAGGGAAGTCACCAGGCCCCGATGGGTTGCGAAGTGAATATTATAATATCTTGCATGCCGAGGTAGTCCTGCTTATGGCAGCTACGTTCAATTACACTGTAGAGCAGGGGTGTCAAATAGAGTTGCACAGTGACTGAAATCCCACCTGTCCCCACCCATCCCTGCCAAAATCCCACCCGTCCCTGTGAGAAATCCCCTCCATCCCCGCATTCCCCCCCTAAAAGTTACCTGTCCCCATGAAAAACAACAATTACTTCAGAAAGTTTTGATTTTTAAAAAATCTTAGTTTATTTTAAACAACAATAAAATAAGATCATTTTTTAACACCCCCCTCTTCTCTATAAAAATATATTTTTAATAATAATCCAAGAGTCACACAGCAAGGGTGCACCTAGGAAAAGGTAGCATCATAAACACTGCAGTGAACATTAGAACATCAATATACCCATTGTTAAACTGAAGCCAGATTAATACAGATCGATCCTGCACAGTCAATGCTAAAAGAAAATAATCCTTTTCATATATACAGAACATAGATACACCACAGATCAGATGCCGTTCTTCTTTCAGCCTACGACTTAAAACTTATGGTTAGAATTAACTGAAGCAAATTTCATGGTTGGAAAAAAAAAAAGGTTTGCAAATAACTTCAAAAATTCATAGGAAAAAAGTACACTGCACTGCTCTCCCCAGGAAACCATCAACCCTTAGGCAAACAGAAGAGGCTCTGAAAAGCTGCCGTATATTTACAGTACACAAATGGGGGGTGGAGGGGTTAAGATGAAAACAGACAATAAACAATACTACTACTAATAATAATAGACTTACTTCAGCAGAGCTTGTGCTCTGATCGAGCAGTCAGGTGCTGATGCTTTCTGCTCGTGCAGCAACCTTGTCCTGGGGGAGGAGGAGGACTCTGTCCTCCCGCTCTAGCATTATGCAGACTATCCTCTCACTCTAGCCTGCATGTGACACCTCCCGGCGAATCAGCAGCAATAGTCTCTGTCACGTAGGCAGTGAGCTCAGCACGTAGGCACACAAATGGGAAGGAGACCCTATCAAGCGAGTTATCAGAAGATAACCAGAGTCTGGGACCAACATGATTTGAATAATGACCAGACAACAAAAGGTAGAAAAAAATTTTATTTTCTGTTTTGTGATTACAATATGTCAGATTTGAAATGTGTATCCTGCCAGAGCTGGTGTTAGACAGCAAGCGTGAACTATGACCTAAAAGAGAGAGGAAAAGCCTTTTTTAAATTTATTTTGTTTTTATCACAGAGCTGGCATGGGGTTGGAGAGGTTGTAACCTTATACTTCTGCTAAGACTAAGGGGTCCTTTTATTAAGATGCGCATTTAGCACGCGCTAAATCAGTTAGCATACCTTAATATCTTAATAAAAATCAGTTAACGCACCTTAATAAAAAATTTGGCCCGCGACTTAGCCTATGTTTAAATTTTGGCCCCTTATGTGATTGAGTTTGATACCCCTGCTGTAGAGTCTGGGAGACTCCCTAGACATCTCATTGTAGCACAAATTATTGTTTTGTTGAAGCTGGGCAGGGAACCGAATAAACCTGAATCCTATAGACTGATTTCACTGCTGAATTTCGAGGCAAAACTTTTTGCAAATGTCTTGGCTAATCATTTGGCCACAGAACTTCCTGATCTTATTTTGGAGCAGCAAATGGGCTATGTGCCACTCTGTTGCAAAGAACATGAGCTGAATTTTGGCATCCCTGGAAAGAGTGTGACAAACCCAAGCCCGTTTTGGGTCCTTTCTATGACAAACCCAAGTCCGGTCCGGGTTTTGCCAAAGGGATTAGGAAGAAATACAATATACCCCTTTGTAAAAGAGCTGATCAGGTAGTGTCCCCGACTTTGGACTTAGCTGACTACTGCTCAGACCTGGAAGTAGAATCAGATGAGGCAGAGCAGGAAAGGTTGAAGCAGAAAACCTGCACAGGGTTGAAACCTGTCCCCAAGTCTGCTAGGGGATTACTTCCTTTCCAGCAACCTGTCCAGGCAAGAGTTAAGGCTGGAAAAGATCCTGCACTTAGGCAGATAGAACAAGCCTGTGTGTGGAAGGCCCCTCCCCCACCTAGGCTGAATGGGAGGGTCCCTCCACAGCTTAAAATGAGTCAGATTAGAACACTAAGGGGGGAAGCAGCCTGGAGGCAAACCAGAGAGAACCATCCACTCTCTCTTCACCCCGAGGAGGCAGGTTCTGCAGACTGGCAGATGTTGGAAGCAGAGGAGCTTACTGCTGACCCTGGGAGTGAGGAAGGAACCCCAGGGAAACCCATGGAGACACAAGAGAGTCTGGTAGGACCGGAGGTTGTGCCCATGGACGTTGACATGCAGTAAGGAATATGTATATTGCCTGTATCCACAGTAGTGAAGCCCTCAGTGAAGGGGATTTGTATGTCTCACCCTTCAGATAGTGAACTTTGAGCCACTGCTGGAAAGCTTTATTTATGAGGCTAGCAAACTTTTTCCCCTGCTAGCAGCTGTGCATAATTGATTAACTGAACGGTACAGCAGGGAGCTGCATGTTCCCGAGCTAGGGCTAGGCAGAAAGAAAACTCCTTCACAGCCCCAGATGTGCTGAGTGTGCCTTGTGAAACTTGTACAACTGAGGAATCCGTTTTACAGAGCAACAGTGTGTGAGAGGAAACATTAAGCTGGGAAACCATGTGACATGCTGGCCAGGTTTCTCGTTGCTCAGTTTTGTTGGTAAAGTTTGTTTTCTTTTCTGGATTTACCTACCTTTGAACTGGTACAGCTGCTGGAGCTGAAGCAGCTCAGTTAAGGTTTCTAAAACCAAACTGCCCTGGTGAAAATGACTGTATAAAGTTTGCTAAGAAAGTCCAGAGGCAGGAGACTGTATGTATGGGACACACCCAAAAACCTGGACGCTGGATTTTGAAGCTTTTGCCTTGTTTGAGCAGCTTGTGTTTGCCTCATAGTATTGAGTGCTTGTTTTGAAACCTGCTGAGCTGAAGCCTATTTCTTGTGTTGAATGAAACCAGTGATCATAATAAAACCTTTTGATTTACTACATCCTGTCTGAGACTCTTGCCTTGCATGCCCTTATTAGGCTGGTAGAAAGCCAAGCAAAGTCCTGAAGGGTCCCTTGGTAGTAGGGGACACGCCAGGCCAGAGTATTGTGTCACGATCCCGGGGCTCGCAACCCAGCGCCAGAGCGCGGGTGTGACAAGAGCGGCCCAGGACCCCAGCTCCCTTCTCTGGTGGTCAGTTTTGATTCCAAGAAGGCCATTGACCAGTTAGACTGGAGTTTCTTATTCGATGTTTTTAAGGACATTTGGCCTAGGACCCTGGTTTATACGAGCGATTGGTACCCTCTATAGAGATTTGCAGGCACTTTCAGATTCCTTCCTGATTTATAGAGGTGTGCATGCCAGGGGTACCCCCTCTCACTCTTGTTATTTATATTGACCTTGGATTCTCCTTGAGAAATCCAGGACAACCCAGATACAGGGGATGGTAGTGGGAGCCCATGACTTTAAAGTCTATTTGACTGAGCCCAATGTTTTGCCCAATATATAGTCTTGGACAGCTTCTGGGAATATGGGGACTTTAAGGCTTCTGGCTCAACTACTTGAAGTCAGAGGCCCTTGCACTTCCCGAGTCTCTGTGAGCCCGCTGCAATGGGTGTACATTTCTTTTTACTATCTCGGCATACAGCTGCCCATAGATAAGTTACATAAGAACCGCCATCTCCGGATCAGACCTTCAGTCTATCAAGTCCGGCGATCCACACACGCAGAGGCCCAGCCAGGTGTACACCTAGCGTAATTTTAGCCACCCATATCCCTCTATGCCTCTCATAAGGAGATGTGCATCTAGTTTGCTTTTAAATCCTAGAACGGTGGATTCCGCAATAACCTCCTCTGGGAGAGCATTCCAGGTGACCACCACTCGCTGCGTGAAGCAGAACTTCCTGATATTTGTCCTGGACTTGTCCCTCCCCAGCTTCAGTCAATGTCCTCTTGTCTGTGTCACATTGGACATTGTAAATAACTTATTTTCCTGCTCTATTTTGTCGATTCCTTTCAGTATTTTGAAAGTCTCGATCATATCCCCTCGCAGTCTCCTCTTCCCAAGGGAGAACAGTCCCAGTCTCCTAAGTCGTTCCTCGTATTCCAAGTTCTCCATACCTTTTACCAGCTTCGTTGCTTGTCTCTGCACCCTCTCCAGCAGTTTTATATCCTTCTTTAAGTTGGGAGACCAATGTTGGACACAGTATTCCAAGTGTGGTCTGACCATTGCTCTATAAAGTGGCATTATAACCCTCTCCGATCTGCTCGTGATCCCCTTCTTTATCATGCCTAACATTCTATTTGCTTTCTTTGCAGCTACCACGCATTGTGCTGATGGTTTCAGGATCCTATCAGTACACCCAGGTAGTGTTCGCTCTTACCTAGAGTTGCACCTGACATTTTATACTCGTGTAACTTGTTCTTTCTGCCTAAATGAATTACTTTGCACTTTTCCACATTAAACTACATCTGCCATTTCTCTGCCCATTTCTCTAACTAACACAAATCACTCTGGAGTTCCTCGCTATCCTTCTGCGATCTGATTGCCCGGCATAGCTTTGTGTCGTCTGCAAACTTGATGATCTCACTGGATGTTCCTCCTTCTAGGTCATTGATGAAAATATTAAATAAGATGGGCCCAAGTACCAAGCACTGGGGCACACCGCTAGTCACTTTATCCCAGTCTGAGAACTTCCATTTATGCCCACTCTCTGCTTTCTGTTCTCCAGCCATTTGTCTACCCATATTAGTATATCTCCCTCTATTCCACAGCTTTGTAGTTTCCTGAGAAGTCTGTACTGGGATTGTTATTTAATTTATTAATTAACAAGCTGAAAAAGGGGAGCAATGAATGAAGTGATCAAATATGTGCACAGGAGCCTAAAAGTTATTTCTTTTTTGTTTTGTTGCAGGCTTACCTTGAATCGTTCTATAAGTTCTGCAAGGCACTTGGAGGCACCACTGCTAATGCCATGTGTCCAATTCTTGAGGTGGGTATAAGATTAAGCATTTACATATTTCTTTATTTTGAATTTAGTGGTAGCTCAAGGTAAGCTACATTCCAGTACAGTATTTCCATTTCCCCCATGAGCTTACAATGTAAATTTGTACCCGAGAGATGCTTATTTAAAAAAAAAACAAAAAACAACAACCCTCATTTTAGGGCTAATCTGCATGCATGCAGAATATAAGGCTGAAATCTGTCAAGTGAGAAATCCAAGTTTCCAAGTTTATTTTGAATTTACTATCCCAAATAATGGACTAGCCTTTTAAATCTTAATCTGGGTAAAGGGAGAAAGGGATTGTGAAAAAGCAGACATAGGAGCGTTTGTGGGCAGTTTCCTTCAGGAGAGACCTTCCTGGGGGGATACACAGTCTCTCTGCTCTAGAGCGGAGGGGGCGGGTAGGGGCGTACAGGTGTACCTTAGAACTTATGTAGGCTGGGGTGGTGGCATGGAATCTTTTACGCGCTATTACAAGAGCCTTGAATGTGCAGTGTTTGTTGATTGGTAGCCAGTGTTCTGTGCAGAGGGCTGGGGAGATGGGGTCATGATAGTTGAGGTTGTATAGGAGGTGGATTGCTGAGTTTTGGACTTGCTGGAGGCGTTTAAGTGCCTTTTTGGCTACCTAAATAAAATATTTTTCCATAATTTTAACAACCATATGCAGTGTTTTCCTTAGCGTCTTTTAGTTGGGCACTCCGCCCGGTTAATTTAGGTGAGCACCCAACTGTCATCTTGCATGACATTGTGAGGTGACAGCCGCAGATCTGCCTATCAAGGTTTATTCTTTATGTTCCGAACCCCAAGCATTAGCAACCTCACTAACAGAGCAGGTGGTGTTACCTTTCCAGACTGGACATGTTGCTCCCCGCGTATCACCGAGACTGAAAGATGAGCTGCTTGGCTACAATAACAGAACGCATCACCATGATGATTATTTTGAAGGGCAAGGTGAACAGTACACTATGTGCAGGCAGCCTCCACCACTCCTGTACTCTATGCCCCGCAGTGTCCCATCAGCTTCCTCGTTTTGTTGATAAGACCAGTGTTCCATCATGCCCAACAATCCGTTCACGCAGCGGCCCCCAGGTCAAAGACCAGTGCCCTAACCAAGAATAGCCTCACCTGCATACATTCCAGTTCAGTAGAAACTTGTCGTTGGGGGGAAGGGGATTGCGTCGAGGGCAGGAGGGCCTGGGATCCCTCCTGCCCGAAATGTAGTGGAGGGTGGGGGTAGGGGGTCGCCGGGGCCAGAAGGGCTTGGGCTCCCTCCTAGCCCAATCCAGTCGTGGGGGGGGGGGGTGGTCGCTGGAGCCAGGAGAGCTTGGGCTCTCTCCTGGCCCGATGTTAATTGGCGGGGCAAGAGGGCTCGGGCTCCCTCTTGCCCCGATATCGTCAGGGAGTCGGCGGGGCAAGAGGGCTTGGGCTCCCTCTTGCCTCGATATCATCGGGGAGTCGGGGGGGCAAGAGGGCTTGAGCTCCCTCTTGCCCTGATGTTGTGTGTGTGGGGGGGTGATGCATCGCGGCAAGAGAGATACCTCATCTCCCCTACCGCGATGCCATCACTCCTCTACCCGAGCTGCCGCGGCAGGAGAGATAGGGCATCTCTCCTGCTGCGGGTCGCGGCAGTTCGGGTAGAGAAGTGATTGCATCGCGGTAGGGGAGATGAGACATCTCTCCTGCCGCGATGCTTGCGGTGGGTAGGTTGCCGGGCCGCTGAACTGATGGCGCCAGCGGCCAGCAGCTCAGCGGACCCTTTTTCGGCACTTAGACCTGGTTTGACTTCGTCTAAGTCATAAAGGTCTAAGTGCCGACTAGGCAACCTGTTAATGTTTTGGTTATACCTGTTGTACGCCTAGGTGTAGGTCGACCCACCTCCCGCCCACTGCCCACCCTTTCCCCTCCTCTAAACACACCTCTTTTCTCTCTGTGCGTTTAGTGGCAGGGGAAAGGCCTAAGCTATTTTTAGATACATCTAAAAAACAGCTTTGGTTATGGGTACTTGGACGATCAGGCTTTTTGATGGTCCAAGTAGCCATTTAGGACACTTTTTGGACATTTTTTTTTATTATTATTATTAACCCCACAGGGTTTATACAAATGATTCAAACATTGTATAGTTCCCCTGTTGCTAGATTATATATTAGTAATAATTTCTCAGAGTGTTTTAGTCTGCAAAGAAGAGTTAGACAAGGTTGTCCCTTGTCTCCTTTGCTTTTTGATATTGTTTTAGAACCCTTGTTATTAGCTATTCAGCAAGCGAAGGAGATACAGGGTATTCCTTATTCAGATCTGGAATATAAAGTCTCTGCTTATACAGATGATATTTTGCTTTATTTGAGAAATCCTGAAACAACCATTCCATGCTTGCTTGAATTGATAGAGAAATTTGGAAAATTTTCAGGATATAAAATAAATTGGAGCAAATCAGTTCTTCCACTTAATGTTCATTGTACAAAAGGTTTATTTGATTCATTTCCCTTTCTATGGAAAGAGGATGGAATAAAGTACTTAGGCATTTGGATAAAAAATACTCTGGAAGAAACAATGAAGATAAATGAAAAATCTTTATTACAGAAGGTAACGGAAATGTGTGAGCAATGGAATCCTTTACATCTGTCTTGGTGGGGAAGAGTCCAAACTATTATAATGATGATTTCCCCTGTGGTTTGTTATCAAATGGGTATGATACCAGTTTTTTTTCAGGGGTCCTTCTATAAAAAATTAAATTTTATTCTTACAAAATTTATTTGTCTGGGCAAAAAGGTTAGAATTTCTTTAGTATCTTTACAAAAACCGATTTCAGAGGGTGGGGTAAATTTTCCAAACTTTTATAGGTATCATCAAGCCTATATTATGCGCCAGGGTATGTATTGGATCCTCCTAGAGCCCATTGACAATATCCCAGATTGGTTATGGTTGGAATGGCAACTCATGTTTCCTCTGCGATTGTGGCATGTTCTCAGTATCAAAATGCCTAGATTATATAAAGACAATAAAATATTAGTAGACACTTGGAAAACATTAAGATATGTGAGTAATATAACACTTATTCCAGTTCACAAATCAAACTATATGGCTGAACTCCAAGATTCAAATTGGCGGATTTAAGGTCATCTGGAAGCATTGGATGATTGCAGGAATACGTGTATTAGAAGGCGTTATTTCCAATGGTAAGCTGCTTGTGTTTTCACAGTTGTAACATAAATATGGCCTTAATAAATCACAAAGTTTTAGATGGATGCAACTGAAACAGGCCATTCAGGTGGGGTTCCCTGAGTGGAAAAATCTAAATAATCAATATACTTTGGAGTTCTTATGCTTTCATGTGGACTTCTAGGACACCAGGCCGCTCAGTGGTACAAATTAATATCTCGATTTATGAATAGAAAAACCAAAGACTGGTCTTAGAGACATTTGGAGCATTGAGATTAAGCATCTAATTACTGTGTCTCAATGGCCAAAAATTTGGTCTTGGAGGATGAGATGTACAATGTCTGCATCTATGAGACAAACATGGTTTTTTCTGTTGCATAGAGCATTCTGGACCCCTGTTCGTTTACAAAAATTAGATTGCTCTAAGTCTGATAGATGTTGGCATTGTCATCTTGAAGTAGGGACTTTAGACCACAGTTCTTCAACCGCCGGTCCGCGGACCGGTGCCGGTCCGCAGAAAATTCCTGCCGGTCCGCGCAGGGCCGGCGAGATGGACGCTGTTAAATTTCCTGCCCTGGTGGTGTTCGGGGAAATCTTCTGTTCCGCCCAGCCTCGGGCGATCAAGACAGGCTGCTGACGTCGGGCATTCCCTCTGAGTCTCGCCTATGCGGAAACAGGAAGTTGAAAAAAATAGGCGGGACTCAGAGAGGGAAGGTCCCGACGTCGGAAGCCTGTCTTGATCGCTGCCCCTGCCGAGTCGCCGAAGAGGGCCGCGGGGAAGCGGCAAGTAGAAGGGAGATGCGCGGTGGTCAGCGTGCGCGGTGGGGGCAGCGTGTAGATTGGGGCCATCAGCAGCGTCTGTGCTGAGAGTCTGCCCACGTGCAGGATGCGGCGAATAGGGGCCTCCGGCTCGTCTTGGGCGGCAGGGCCTGCGGTGCAAAGTTTTTGCCGGCTTGGGGGGGGTGGGGGTCGCGAATGTGCAGGGAGCCTTCAACAGTGGCTGTCTCCTCTCCTAGCAGCTCTATACTTACCAGGGCAGTGATTCACTTTGGCAACTTTACCTTCCTCAGAGGCAGCAACGACTTAAGGCTGCCTAAGGAAATCACTGCTGCAGGCAAGTACTGAGAGCTGCTGGATGGAGAGGAAGCCACTGTTGTAAGCTGGGAAGCTGCTGGATAAAGGGAGAGCTGCCACTGCACCTGGAGGTAGAAAGAGAGATGCTGCTGGGAGGGGAAGAGGGAAAGGGATGGTTAGAGAGTTACTGTTGTATAGGGGGGAGGAGGGAAGGGAGAAGGAAAAAAGGAAGGAAACAGCTGGCAGGGAGATTAGAGGAGGGAAAGGGGAGAGACAGGAATGAGAAAGTAGAGAGAGATTGATGCTGGAAATGGGGTCAGCAGAGAAATGAGAGAGGGATAAATATGCTAGATCTGGTGTAGGAGAGATAAAAATGAAGAAAGCAGTGAAGCTGGAATGAATGATGTAAAAAGGAGAGAGGAGGCACAGGTTGGATGGAAAGGAGAGAGGGGCATAGAAAGAAGTCAGATACATATGGAAGGAGGAGAGGCCAGACAGTGGATGGAACGGGCAGACGCTGGAAGGAAGAGTGGAATGAAGATGAAAGCAGAGACCACAAAAGGTAGAAAAAAATCATTTTATTTCTATTTTGTCATTACAATATATCAGATTTGAAATATATATCCTGCTACTGCTAGAGACATAACTGGGGACTGCAAAGCCTAACACTATTTCTATCATATGTGACTGCAGTATTCTGTTAGCATGATATTTCTGTGTAGCATTCTGTAATAATTTGGCTTGTTCAGTTTTCTTGATAGTAGAGGGGATATATGTGAAGGGGAGGGGAGACAGGGGTTTTGTTGGTCCTTGCTCTGAATATTTATATTTATAAAATGACAATTGTACAGAATATTGTTTCTTTTTATACTTTAATAAAATACGTTCAATATAAAATCATAACTGAGGCTTGTGCAGATGGGATCAGATGGTTTGTGGGGACCGAGCTTGCGGAGACGGGCGAAAATGTGTTTTTTTATTTCGGTCTTAGTAGTTTGCCGGTCCACAAAATAATTATTTTATTTCTGCCGGTCCACGGGTGTAAAAAGGTTGAAGAACACTGCTTTAGACCATTTATTGTTCTATTGTCCATTTATTATGGATTTTTGGAAATCAATTTGGGGCCAAATTAATAGTTTATTAGATAATCATGTGGCATTATCGTATGATACAGTACTATTTGGAATGTCTATGAGGGCTAAGAGCCAAATATCTTCCAAAAATAATAAACTCTTACTTATTTTAACAGGAGTTGCCATACAACAAATAACATGCAATTGGAAAAATTGGAAGAGATTAAACTAACTAACAGTTTTTGGTGGAATTCAGTGTGTCATATTTATAAAATGGAAAGAACATTAGCTATTCAGAAAGGAAATTTTAATAACTTTCAAGATGTGTAGGGACCATTAACAAATTATTGCAATGAATAAGTATTATTGTCCCTGATTTGTACAAATGTAAGAATGGGGTAGGGGTAGGGGGGATTTTATTATATGGTATAAGCGTTATGAGATGTTGAAAGGATGGGAGGGAAAGGGATAATTCTATTTAATATGAAGAATTGTAGAATTTCAAGTGATATATTTAAGTTAAAATAGTTGATACCTTTTGATGCACTTGAAATAAGTTATAAAAATGAATAAAGAATTACAAAAAAAAAAATTTGTTACCACATTCTGCAACCTTGTTGCCAGAATTTTAGTAAAAATCTTATAATCACTATTTAAAAGTGAAATTGGCCAGTAA
The DNA here is from genome assembly GCF_902459505.1 of Geotrypetes seraphini. Classification (NCBI taxonomy): domain Eukaryota; kingdom Metazoa; phylum Chordata; class Amphibia; order Gymnophiona; family Dermophiidae; genus Geotrypetes; species Geotrypetes seraphini. Next base: position 156,429,004 of record NC_047087.1, on the reverse strand, counting down.
GATTAGCATTCTGAAGGAGACTTACTTGGCTTCAAAATCAATGTCACATCTGCCAGCCTTCAAGAATATGGGAGCAGCTGTCCATCAGCTAAGAAAATGAAGACCCTGGTAAGAAGAGGGGCCAGAGTGGAGGAGAAAGATTTATAAAAACCCATTTAAAAATCCGTCCAGGCCAGGCGACTTACCCGCAAGCAGAGATTGAATTGCCTGCAATGTCTCATCCACTGTTATAGGACCCGAGAACCCCGTTGCTTCCACCTCTGAGAGACTGGGTAGTGGAAGAGAATCCAGTTAGGCGTCTATTTCAGCCACCGTACCCGTATCTTGTACCCTATATAAAAATCTAAAAATATATTACTAATATCAGTATTAGATGTCTGAGGCTGTCGCTGGCCATCACATATCTGCAAAATATGATTATGGGTGGCTTGCTTCTTCAATTTATTAGCCAATAAACGACTGGCTTTATTATTAAATTCAAAATGATCCTGACGGACTCTGAAGGGCTTCACTTACAACAGCCAACTCCAGTTCGTGCAAGGCCAGAGTCAAGTCACGCACCTGCGCCTGTCCAGACAAATCCCCCCTCCCCCCGGCTACACTGACATTTCACCTCCCGTAATTGACATCTCAATGTTCCTTCCTGTGCCTTATGGATTTTTGAAATATAGGCCTGCAAAGCCCTCATAACCGCTTTGCACCCTTCCCACAAAATCCTAGGGGAGATCCCATTCAAATCATTATATTCTATGCCTTATCTAATAATAATAATAATCAGTTTATATATCGCAAGGCCGTAAAAGTTCAATAAAACAATAAAAGAAATTGAATAGAACTGAAAAAGTTAAAAGCCAATAATTAGAGACACTAAAATGATCAAAATAGTGCATAATAAAATTTTTATGAATTAGCTGCCTAAGTACTTCGAAAACAGATGTTTTTAGATGTCTCCTAAATTCCCCATAAATGTCAGTAAGCAAAAGCAATTGTTCTAAATCCTTACCCCATAACGCTGCTTGATATGAAAAGATTTTGATGATGTTTAAGTTTACATCCTCTAACAGGTAGAAAAACAAAATTCAGATGTGAGTTTCTCTTTTGGTTGCAAAAGAGAAAAGCTCAATTATATATTTGGGAGCTAAACCAAACAAAGCCTTAAAACAGAAGCAACCAAACTTAAACTTAACCCGCGCTTCCATTGGCAGCCAATGCAGTACTCGATAAGAGGGTGTTACGTGATCATATTTCTTCAACCTAAAAATCAGCCTGACCACCGTATTTTGTACTATTTGCAATCGTTGCATATTCTTCTGGGAAATTGCCAAATAGGCAATATTGCAGTAATCAAGTTGGCTTAGTATAAGAGACTGTACCAAAACTGTAAATGATGAAACATCAAAATACGCCCTAATGGACCGAAGCTTCCAAGGAGTAAAAAATCCCTTTCTGACCAAAGAGTTCGCCTGGTTCTTCATAGTCAAGCCCTGGTCCAGTATTATTCCCAAAACCTTAATGAATAGGAGAGCTGAGTTTTAGTTTGAGTTACATAAGAACATAAGCAGTGCCTTCGCTGGGTCAGACCTGAGATCCATCGTGCCCAGCAGTCTGCTCACGCGGCGGCCCAACAGGTCCAGGACCTGTGCAGTAATCCTTTATTTATAGCCCTCTATCCTCTTTTCCAGCAGGAAATTGTCCAATCCTTTCTTAAACCCCAGTACCATACTCTGCCCTATTACGTCCTCTGGAAGCGCATGAGAACATAAGAATTGCCACTGCTAACTCAGACCAGTGGTCCATCATGTCCAGCAGTTCACTCACACGGCGGCCCTCTGGTTAAGACCAGCACCCTAACTGAGACTAGCCCTACCAGCGCACGTTCGTGTTCAGCAGAAACTTGTCTAACTTTGTCTTGAATCCTTGGAGGGTGTTTTCCCCTATAATAGCCTCTGGAAGAGCGTTCCAGCTTTCTACCACCCTCTGGGTGAAGAAGAACTTCCTTACGTTTGTATGAAATCTATCCCCTTTCAACTTTAGAGAGTGCCCTCTTGTTCTACCTACCTTGGAGAGGGTGAACAACCTGTCCTTATCTACTAAGTCTATCCCCTTCAGTACCTTGAATGTTTCGATCATGTCCCCTCTCAATCTCCTCTGTTCGAGGGAGAAGAGGCCCAGTTTCTCTAATCTTTCGCTGTACGGCAGCTCCTCCAGCCCCTTAACCATCTTAGTCGCTCTTCTCTGGATCCTTTCAAGTAGTACCGTGTCCTTCTTCATATACGGCGACCAGTGCTAGATGCAGTACTCCAGGTGAGGGCGTACCATGGCCCGGTACAGCGGCATGATAACCTTCTCTGATCTGTGCGTGATCCCCTTCTTTATCATTCCTAGCATTCTGTTTGCCCTTTTTGCTGCCGCCGCACATTGTGTGGACAGCTTCATCGACTTGTCGATCAGAACTGCCAAGTCCCTTTCCTGGGAGGTCTCTCCAAGTATCGCCCCAAGTATCCTGTATTCGTGCATGAGATTTTTGTTACCAACATGCATCACTTTACACTTATCCACATTGAACCTCATCTGCCATGTCGATGCCCATTCCTCGAGCTTGATTATGTCACGTTGCAGATCTTCGCAATCCCCCTGCATCTTTACTACTCTGAATAACTTCATATCATCCGCAAATTTCACCTCGCTCGTCGTACCTATGTCCAGATCATTTATAAAGATGTTAAAGAGCACGGGTCCAAGCACCAAGCCCTGTGGCACTCCACTGGTGACGCTCTTCCAGTTCGAGTATTGTCCATTTATCTCCACTCTCTGTTTCCTATGCTCCAACCAGTTTTTAATCCACGTGAGTATTTCACAGTGTCCTTCTTCATGTATGGCGACCAGTACTGGACGCAGTACTCCAGGTGAGGACGCACCCTGATAACCTTCTCTGATCTGTTCAAGATCCCCTTCTTTATCATTCCTAGCATTCTGTTCGCCCTTTTTGCCACACATTGCGTGGACGGCTTCATCGACTTGTCGATCATAACTCCCAAGTATCTTTCCTGGGAGGTCTCTCCAAGTACCGCCCCGGACATCTTGTATTTGTGCATGAAATTTTTGTTACCTACATGCATCACTTACACTTAGCCACATTGAACTTCATCTGCCATGTTGATGACCATTCCTTGAGAATGATTATGTCACGCTGCAGATCTTCGCAATCCCCCTGTGTCTTCACTACTCTGAATAACTTCGTATCGTCTGCAAATTTAATCACCTCACTTGTCATACCAATATCTAGATAATTTATAAAGATGTTGAAGAGCACGGGTCCAAGCACCAAGCCCTGCGGCACCCCACTGGTGATGCTCTTCCAGTCTGAGTATTGTCCATTTACCCCCACTCTCTGTTTCCTATGATCCAGCCAGTTTTTAATCCACGTGAGTATTTCACCCTCGATTCCATGGCTTGCAATTTTCCAAAGTAGTCGTTAATGCAGAACCTTGTCATACACCTTCTGAAAATCCAGATATACAATGTCGACCGGATCGCCCTTCTCTATCTGTCTGTTTACTCCCTCAAAGAAGTGACTGGTCCTCATCAGTCCGTGTCCGTCAAGGTGATCAATGATGCTGTCCTTTATCAGTGACTCTACCATCTTTCCCGGTACTGAGGTCAGACTCTCTTAGCGGCCGCTGTGCACTGTGCCGTCGCCTTCATTGTCATGTCCACCATTACCCCCAAGTCCCTTTCTTGGGTACTCTCATTCAATAACATCCCTCCCATCGTGTAATTGAACCTCGGGTTTCTGCTTCCTACATGCAATACTTTACACTTCTAAACGTTGAACTTCATCTGCCATCTCGTCGCCCATTCTCCTAATTTGTCCAAGTCCCTTTACAATTCTTCGCAGTCCTCCTTTGTCCGAGCTCCATTAAATAGTTTAGTGTCAACTGCAAATTTTATTATCTCACACTTCGTCCCTGTTTCTAGATCATTTATAAATATATTAAATAGCATCGGCCCGAGCACCGAGCCCTGCGGAACACCACTCGTGATCTTCCTCCAGTCCGAGTAGTGGCCCTTCACTCCTACCCTCTGTTTCCTACCCTCCAACCAGTTTCTGATCCATCTATGTACGTCTCCTTCCACCCCATGGTTCTTCAGTTTCCGGAGTAGACGTTCATGGGGCACCTTGTCAAAGGCTTTTTGGAAATCTAGTTATATGATGTCTATGGGGTCTCCTTTGTCCATCCGTTTGTTAATCCCTTCGAAGAAGTGCAATAAATTCGTTAGGCACGATCTCAAGAAGTTCGTTTCTTTCAAAATGTTCATCGATGTTTTCTTTTATCAGTGCTTCTGCCATTTTCCCCGGAACCGAGGTCAGGCTCACCGGTCTGTAGTTTCCCGGGTCACCTCTTGATCCCTTTTTAAAGATGGGTTTAACGTTGGCTATCTTACAATCCTTCGGGTTCACGCCTGTTTTCAAGGATAAGTTGCAAATTTGCTGCAGTAGTTCCGCTATCTCCTCCTTTAATTCCTTCAGAACCCTTGGATGTATTCCGTCCGGACCCGGGGATTTGTCAGTTTTTAGTTTTTCTATCTGCCTGCGCACATCTTCAAGGCTCACTTCCATGGATGATAATTTCTTTGCTTGACTTCCATTGAAGAATTGATCAGGTTCTGGTATGTTGGATGTGTTTTTGTTTGTAAATACAGACGAAAAGAACATGTTAAGCCTTTCTGCCACTTCTTTCTCCTCCTTCACCACTCCCTTCCTGTCTCCGTCGTCCAGCGGTCCCACCTCCTCCCTAGCCGGCTGCTTCCCTTTAACATATCTAAAGAACGGTTTGAAATTTCATGCTTCCCTGGCTAGCCTCTCTTCATACTCTCTTTTGGCTTTTCGAACCACACGGTGACATTCTTTTTGATACTTTCTGTGCTCTTTCCAGTTCCCGTCAGTTTTGTCCTTTTTCCGTTTCCTGAATGAATTTTTCTTATTGCCTATCGCTTCCTTCACTATTTTGGTTATCCACGCCTGGTCATTTGTTCGACTCTTTTTGCACCCCTTTCTGAATCTGGGGATGTATAGATTTTGCGCCTCACTCACCGTGTCCTTGAAAAAAGACCAGGCATGATTTACCATTTGCCATTTTTTGGAAGTGTTCCTAAGTTTCTTCCTTACCATTTCCCTCATTGCTTCGTAGTTTCCTTTCCTGAAGTTAAAAGTTGTCACTATGGTTCTTTTTCCTTTCGGTACTCCTACCTCAACCTTAAACTTGATCATATGTTTCCCAGCGGTCCCACTACTTCCACTTCCTTTGCAGGTCCCCTTAACCCATTTAGGATTAGATCCAGAGTGGCATTTCCTCTCGTCGGTTCTCTAACAAGCTGCTCCATGAAGCAATCTTGTGTAGCCTCCAGGAATTCTGTCTCCCTAGCGCATTTTGAGCTTCCAAGTCTCCAGTCTATCCCGGGGTAGTTGAAGTCTCCCATAATAACCGTGTTGCTGCTTTTGCATTCTCACTTCATCTCGGCTTCCATTTCCTCATCGATATCTCCGGTTTACCCGGGTGGACGATAGTATAGGCCCATCTTTATTTCAGGCCCTTTCCTTCCCGGTATTTTAACCCATAGAGATTCCAGCTTGCTGGTCGTCTCTGCTGTGTCCATTCTTGTCGATTGTATGCTTTCTTTTATGTATAGGGCTATTCCACCTCCATTTTGTCCTGACCTGTCCTGGCGATAGAGCTTGTATCCCGGCAGTGCAGTATCCCATTTGTTTTCCTCACTCCACCATCTTTCAGAGATTCCAATGATGTCTATGTTTTCTGCACTGGCCATGGCTTCTAGTTTCCCCATTTTGTTTCTTAGGCTCCTTGCTTTAGTATATATGCAATTTAGATCCTGGTATTTTTTGTTGCCTTCATTTCCTTTCCCTGTGCTTTGGTCTTTAGTTTCTTCTCTTTTGCTACAATCTTTCTAACCTCTTCTTCTGGGTTTATTGACTCTTGCAATTTGTCCTTTGTTTCTTCCCAGCCTTTTTTCCCCTTAGTATCTTCACAAGATACCTTCTTCTGAATTGTCGATGCTTGGTTGACTGTCGGCTTTCCCCTTCTTCTTAGTTTAAAGCCTGTTCTATTCCTCTCTTGGCGTTGTTTGCTAGAAGTCTGGTTCCTGCCGCGCTCAGGTGCAGTCCATCTCTCCTGTAGAGCTTGCTCTTGCCCCAAATGATGTTTTAGTGTTAAACAGGCATGGTGAAGCTACAAAAAACTTAGTTTTTTTTAATTAAGCTTCAGTCTAAATTCAGTCATGCATTACTCCATTAGACCTAATACTTCTGTTGCTTTAGTTATAACTTTAGAAGGAGAAATAGCAAATGGAATAATGATCGTAAAATCATCTGCATAACTAAACAGCTTTATCCTCAGCTGGGACAATTATGCACCTAACGATGACATATAAACATTAAAAAGCAATGGGGGCAATGATGAACCTTGCGGAACACCAGATGAATTATTCCAAATACCTGAAAGATCATTATTAAAACAAACTTGATAGGTGTGAGACATGAGAAAGCCCCGAATCCATTCTAATACCTCTCCTCATGGTCCATTAAATCAAATGCAGAATTCATATCAAATTGCATGATCAATACATTAAGACCTTTACAAACAAAGAATGTAAATTGTCCAAAATAGCTGCAATTACTGTCTCGGTACTAAATAAAGGGCTAAAACCAGATTGAGATTCATGCAAGAGAGAAAATTGATAAGATGTTCCATTAGTTGAAAATGGACCAATCTTTCCATAATTTTTTACAAAAAATGGGATGGATGTTACTGGTCTATAATTAGTGACTAATGCTAATGATTCTTTGGGGGTTTGAGGGATTGGAGTTATTATAATATGACCATTATTAGTGAGGAATTTTCCATTTCTCACTAATAATGAGTGTGGCGTGTGGTATCGAATAAATTTGTAACCAAATTGAACAGTTATTGTGTATTGATACCCATGGAACCCATATTAGATGAATCAATTTTAGATGAATAAAATGCTTTACGTTTTTCTTTTATCAGTAGTTTGTAAATTTTTATGTTGGATCTCCAGTTATTCCAATCTAATAATTTTCCAGTTTTTTGCCAGATCCTTTCCAATCCTCTTACTAATTGTTTCATTTTTAGGAGTTCATTATCAAACCACTTATGTTTATTCGAACAAGGTTTACTTTTTCATTTAGGGGCAATTTTATCTAAAATAGATGTATTTGTTTCTATCCAATGGTCCCAAAAATCAAACCCTTCACCAAGCTCTGTTAACAACTCATATTGTGACCAATATTCCTCTGGATTAAGATTATAAAATGTTCTTTTTTAATTCTTGAATGATTTTTAAATTTTAATTGATTCCAAACTAAATTAAAATAATAAGTGAAATGATCGGCCTAAATATCTTGACACCAGATATCATTGGTTGGAGAGATAGAAGGCTCTAAAGTCTCCTTTAAGGACATAGCTACCACATCTAAATGATGACCTTTTTCATGTGTTTGTGTAGATAAAGGAAGACTATAATATGTACCGGGTCGGCCAACAAAGAGTCCGACAGCCTCTATGGGGCTCTAGGAGGAGGATCCCCTGCACCCAGAAGGGATAGAGCAACTGGGTCATGATCAGACAAAGTGCTCACACATATATCACAGTCCACCACCCTCTCCACTATCTGGCCATGTCCCAACCAAAGATCTATATGGGAACTTGAATCATGCACCGAAGAGTGAAAAGTATAGGCAATAAGCCCCAGGTGAATCCCTCTCCAAATATCAGATAATCCCCAATGTGCCATAAAGGACTTTAATTGTTCCTGGCCTGCACCAGCATATAGCACCGATGCCGCCGAATTATCCCAAGTGGGGTCTATGGTTAAATTAAAGTCTCCATCCTAGCACAATCTTACCTTCAGCATATCGCAATAACACCCTATCCAACTGTTGAATAAATTTTCCTTGGTTATCATTGGGAGCATAAACATTAAGTATGGTAAAAAGGTCAGGACCCAGGGCCAACTGTATCAGCAAATATCAACCCTCTGGGTCTCTCCTTATCTTCTTTACCTCATAGGGAAGTGACTGTGCTATTAAAATTCCCACCCCTCTAGTTTTTTTCCCCACCTCTAACATTAGAAGCAAAGTAAGCATGAGAATATTTAGGGTGATGCATTTTCTTGAATAAGCAATATCGAGGCCTGCAGCCTAAGAGCTTCCATAAACATTAGTTGTCTTCGAAAGAGACTATTCAGGCCTCGAACATTGCATGTCACAAGATTAATTTTCACTTTCCCAGTCATCACCCGGTAAGAAAAACCCACCCCCCAATATCCAAAAGAAAAAAGAAAGTCACCCCTCTCCAGCTAGCAAAGACCACCAAAAAGAACATCCAAGAAAAACAGAAAAAAATACCATAACAATGCCCCTACAAGACTGACCCCAGTACCCCCTCCAACCCCCTGTAACTTGAGAAACCACCAAACAAAGGAACTTATTGAAACAGGAGGAAAGACCCAACCAGCGTGCCCCAAAAACCCCCTCCGCATACTCCTAACCGCCCCTAACGGGCAGCAGCCTAACCCCCTATTATCATTCCCAGTACTTTGTCATGAAATAGAGGGAAATACAAGACTGAACCAAAAACATAGATCATTAACATCATGATAATATCTCAGCACTCAGACATCACAAGACATCACACCATGGAAATACCCAGTTCTTCATTTTACTCCTTCTGATGGTTGTGCCGATGACAATTGCCACTGCAGCTGCCTCTTCTCCAAAACTGGTCTCTGCCACCGGGGCAGCAGCTTGGAGGGCTCCCTGGGAGGCCAGGCACCAGCCGCTGTTGAAGATCAAAGCTCAGGGAGCTGTTCTATAGCCTCCATCTGCTTACAGACCCATCGCAATTGCCCTTCATGATAATATGCCAAGGCAAATGGATGCTGCCTCTTATATTGGATATTCTTGTCCCTGAGCAGCAAAGTAAGCGATCTCGACATAGGTACAACAAGCAAGGTGATTAAATTTGCGGACGATACAAAGTTATTCAGAATAGTGAAGATGCAGGGGGATTGCGAAGATCTGCAACGTGACATAATCAGGCTTGAGGAATGGGCATCGACATGGCAGATGAGGTTCAACGTGGACAAGTGTAAAGTGATGCATATTGGTAACAAAAATCTCATGCACGAATACAGGATGTCCGGGGTGGTACTTGGAGAGACCTCCCAGGAAAGGGACTTGGGAATTCTGATCGACAAATAGATGAAGCTGTCCACGTAATGTGCGGCGGCGGTGGCAAAAAGAGCAAACAGAATGCTAGGAATGATAAAGAAGGGGATCACGAACAGATCAGAGAAGGTTCTCATGCCGCTGTACTGGGCCATGGTGCGCCCTCACCTGGAGTACTACGTCCAGCACTGGTCGCCGTACATGAAGAAGGACACAATACTACTCGAAAGGGTTCAGAGAAGAGCGACTAAGATGGTTAAGGGGCTGGAGGAGTTGCCGTATAACGAAAGATTAGAGAAACTGGGCCTCTTCTCCCTCGAACAGAGGAGATTGAGAGGGGACATGATCGAAACATTCAAGGTACTGAAGGGGATAGACTTAGTAGATAAGGACAGGTTGTTCACTCTCTCCAAGGTAGGGAGAACGAGAGGGCACACTCTAAAGTTGAAAGGGGATAGATTCCGTACAAACGTAAGGAAGTTCTTCTTCATCCAGAGAGTGATAGAAAGCTGGAACGCTCTTCCAGAGGCTGTTATAGGGGAAAACACCCTCCAGGGATTCAAGACAAAGTTAGACAAGTTCCTGCTGAACAAGAATATGCGCTGGTAGGGCTAGTCTCGGTTAGAGCACTGATATTTGACCAGAGGGCCACCATGTGAGTGAACTGCTGGACATGATGGACCACTGGTCTGACCCAGCAGCGGCAATTCTTATGTTCTTATGTAATTCTTTCTGGTAATATCTTGATATACTTCCACCTCATAAGTATCCCACTGTATTGAACTATGTGCCCGGACCCAATGCAAGACCTTTTCCTTCAGTTTATAGTTGCAAAAACATGCGACTATATCGCAGGCCAGATTAGCGTTTGGATGACCCAAAGCGCGATGTGCTTATTCCAAATGCACTGTAAACTGAGAATCAGTAGCCTCTTTTTCCTAGAAAATGGATTGTACCAATTTTACCACTACATGCTTGGTGTTTGAATATTCCGGGGACTCGGGTAGGCCTCTAAATTGCAAATTGCATTGGCGACTTCTATTTTCTAAATCTTCAACTTTATTGGTAAGCTGCAGCATACTGTAGACTGGTGACAATCCTATATTCCCTGATCACAGCCAGCAATTGAATCCAAATGTTCCTCCAGGCACATCTCGGTCTCCACAGCCCACTGTCCCAACGCTGCAATTTCTCCTCAAATACACCGCAAGTGTATTTAGATCTACTTGGACCATCTTAAGGTCCATTTTGATCTCCGTCATCCAAGCTCTCAATTCTGTAAAGGGACTCAAGTCCCCCACCTGCTCAACTTCTGCTTTCTCAATGGGAGAAGCTATATGTTCTGTCATCTGCTGGGCCCGCGGGAAACTGCGGAGGCCCGCCGACAGGTGACAGCACAACCCAGGCGCGGCTCCCAATGTGGGAGTCCTTACCAGTGACAGTCCTTTGGGCTTCACTACAATAAACACTAGCCAAAGTCCATTCAGACTAATGCAAAAGAGTTTAATTAGTCCAAAAGCAAAATATGGAAAACAAAATACAAGGAAGTTATTTCAGCACTTTCCTTCAAAATGGTTTCTAATCAAACAATAGCAATTCAATGGATAAACTGCAGTTTCAGTCTCAGGTAAGTTCATGCAAGGCTCCGGTAATATTCTGGCAGCTTCACCCAGCTTCAAACCAGAAGTTCAATAATAATAAAATAAAAAAACAACTACAAAGAATAGTCCCTCACATGGTCCTTGAGACCTGGACTTTTAACAATACAGTCCTGTTTCTTCACCAAAACAAACTTGGAAAAACCACGCAGTAATGAAGATTGTGGTTTCTTTCAGCAATGGAAACTCTCCAGCCCTTTCCACGGCTGGGCCACAGAATTGCCGGGTCCCCTTTTGTAAATAGCTTTTACAAGCTCCCACAAAGTCCCAACCCTAGCTCTTCGGGGATCCTCAATTCTGTAAGCTCCTTGGGTTTGTAAGGTAGAAAGAAACCCCCAAGCACAAAAAGAAACTTCCACCAGCTTTTCCCTGGCTTTAACACAGCTGTAGTGCAGCAACTTAATTAATGCTGGAAACGGCTGTAGCAATGCTTACAGCCCAGTATTTGTCAAAACAAAACTTCTTCAAAAGAAACAGTTCTTAAGAAAATTGTCCCAACAAAATATTCTCCCTGGAAACAGTACCTTCAATCTTTAGCGGGAGACTGCCAAGCTTACATCTTCAGCTACAGGCATTTCCCATTCGGCAGTGTCCATGCTTTCTTGAGCACACATATGCTCTGTTGAGTGCTGGGCTGTGGAATCTTCACACTCCATGGGTTCCTGAGTGGCCTGGAGAGTCCTTTCTGCCAGGTCCTCGTGGGCTGTCTGCCTTACTGACTTGGAGAGCTGTTTAAGAGAGTTATAACCACTCCCAAGCACCTTAGGTGCTTGGGAGGCTGACTTGTGTGCTCTCTGGCTCCCCCCTAGGTCACTGGGCAGATTGCTACTAGGAAACTGATTAAATCTCCTAAGGGAGCTAGCTCTCTTACTATGCTGAGGAGCTGGATTGGATTTGTCAGGTTCAAGTCCCTCAGGGTAGGCAGCTCTGCTCTCAAGATCCTCTGCCTCATCGTGCACAGCTAGTTTCCTGCCTTGGACAACGGATTTGCTATAGGCTTTAACTCTGACATTATCATTCTTAGGGATGGAAATGTCACAGTTCTCACACCCAGATGGGGCCTTCACCTCCGATGAACCCTCCACATGATTTGAGGGGGATATGCTTGGAAAAAGCAAACTTCCGTCAAGCTAGCTCCTTCCTTTTGGATCACTTGTTTAAGCTGCAACCATTTAAAAGATTGTGTTTTTGCTAATCCGAATGAGCCTTGCAAATGGGAGAAAGATGTCAGAACACCGTGAGAACATACATCTTCTATTATCCTGATACCAGCCTTAACCCAATCTCTCCAAAAAATTTTTGATTTTGCTGTTGTAAATTTTGAATTTAACCATAGTGATTGACTCTTTGACCTACTCACTGGTATTGGTAATTTTGCATCTAAGGACCTTAGAGTCTTCCAAGTTGAATGAAATAATCTATTTTTATAAATATTTGGAAGCTTTATGCTCATTATGGGCTCCTTTTACAAAGGTGTGTTAGGGCCTTAACATGCAAAATAGCGTGCGCTAGCCGCTACCGCCTCCTTTTAAGCAGGTGGTAATTTTTTGGCTAGCGCACGCTAATCCGATGTGTGCGTTAAAAACGGGTAGATGAGTGATGGCATCGCGGTAGGGGAGATGAGGCATCTTTCCTGCCGCGATGCTTGCAATGGGTAGGTTGCCGGGCCGCTAAACTGATGGCGCCAGCGGCCATCAGCTCAGCAGCCCCTTTTTCGGCACTTAGACCTGGTTTGACTTTGTCTAAGTCAAAAAGGTCTAAGTGCTGACTAGGCAACCTGTTAATGTTTTGGTCATACCTGTTGAACGCCTAGATGTAGGTCGGCCCACCTCCCGCCCACTGCCCACCTTTTCCCCTCCTCTAAACACACCTCTTTTCTCTCTGTGTGTTTAGTGGCAGGGGAAAGGCCTAAGCTGTTTTTAGATACGTCTAAAAACCAGCTTTGGTTCTGGGTACTTGGACGATCAGGCTTTTTGATCGTCCAAGTAGCCATTTAGGACACTTTTTAGACTTTTTTTATTATTATTATTAACCCCAAAGGATCAAACAAACCTTTCTGATTTAGTCCAATTAATTTTGTGACCAGACAGTTTTCCAAAATTTTCAATCAATTGCAACAAAGCAGGGATTGATATTTCAGGATTTGTTAAATGTAGTAAAATATCATTAGCATATGCCGAGATCTTATAACTCTGACTAGCATATTTGATACCCTGTATTTCCTCCGTCTGACGAATTGCCAGCAATAAAGGTTCCAGAACTATATAAAAAAGAAATGGAGATAAAGGGCACCCTTTTCGTACCCCTCTTTCAAGTGGAAACTTTTCCGTAAATGCATTATTAATATATAATCTAGCGGATGGGAGACTATAAAGGGTTTTAATCTTCTGAATAAAGCTGGAACCAATCCTGAACCAACTCATAGTATGACAAATAAAGGACCATTCTACCCTGTCAAACACTTTCTCTGCATCTAAGGACACTGAGAAAGCTGGAACCTCTACAATTTTGGTAAGGAGAGCATATAAAAGGCTAACCTCATATTGTTAGAGGAATATCTGTGAGACACAAAGCCAGTTTGGTGCATTCCAATAATGTAAGGAAGGGCCCTTGTCAATCTTAAGGCCAAGAGTTTAGCTAATATTTTATTGTCCACATTGATTAAAGAAATTGGCCTATAATTGACAACCATCATTTGAACTTTATTTGGTTTTGGAAGCACAATGGTCATAGCTTCAGCCATGGTTACAAACATCTGACCCTTTGCTAATTGGGTTTGATAAACTTGGAAAAGATGTGGTAATAAAATTGTTTGAAATGTTTTGAAAAATTCCACTGTATACCTGCCATTACCCGGGGCCAAACCCGACTTTAGCAACTTTAATGCATTTTGTAATTCAGATACAGAGATGGGTGTATCCAAGGCTTCTTTTATATGATCTGGAATTTTAGATCCTAGAATGGAGTTCAAAAAATTCTCCGTATTAATTATTTCTCCAGAACCTATATAAGAAGAATACAATTTTTTGTAATATTTTAAAAATTGATCCAGGATATCTGATTGTTGCGTGAAAACATTACTCCATTCATCCTTAATTGCTGTGATCTTTTCTCTTTTTTGCTTTAAGAAAATTTGCGAGTGCTCTTCCTGCTTTGTTATACACTGTTAGCTGAACAATCAGATCTTTCTTGGCAAATTTACTACTAAGAACATTGTATTGATATTTAGCTAACATCAGCTCGTTTAAAGTTACTGAATCCCAATGTGAAATCAGTTTTGATTCAAGCCTTCCAATAGCTCTTCCAATTTAGAGAATTCAAGCCTCGGTAATTTATGTACATGTGCCGAATAAGCCATAATCTGACCTCTTAAAGTCACTTTAAAGGCATCCCAAATAATTTCCGAAGATATCTGCTCTGATGAATTAAATAGGAAGAATTCCATTATCTTTGAATGCATTTCTTCAAGAAAACTTGAGTCAGTGAACAGTTTATTATTAAGAATCTCCAGACCAGGATTTGTGAGTGCTCCTTATTGAAATTAAATTAATCCAAATACCTGCATGGTCAGAGATAATAATAGGGTCTATACTAGCTTCTGAGTCCTGAGGAAATAAATGATTTGCTATTAAAAAGTAATCAATTCTTGAAAATGATTTATGGACTTGAGAGCAGAATGTAAAATTTCTCTCGTTAGGATGAAATATCTGCCAAATATCCCTTAATCCACAAATCTTTTTAAAATGCTCTAGACCCATAGAATTTAGATGTCAACTTGGATTTTTATCTATATATGGATCAACAACTGCATTGAAGTCACCTGCAATAATTAAATTGGGGAAATTTCATATAAGAAAAAGTTGTTCCATTATTTTAAAAAATTCCGCCTGATTATTATTTGGTGCATAAAGATTTTAAAAAGTTAAAGAATCATCTCCAGTACTCATTCTTAAATGGAGCCATCTTCCCTTAGGCTCCACATGAAAGTTGTCAAATACAGCCGAAACCCTTTTGCTAACCAGAATTGCCACACCAGCTTTTTTCCCAATCCGCAGGCACATAAAAACAATGTTTAATCCATCCAGACAGACTCTATTGCAGATAGATGGGTTTCTTGTAGGAAATATATGCCAGCCTATTGTTTTTTTCAAAAATGCAAGTGCTTTCTTCCTTTTAATGGGATGATTGGTGTTTAGCGAAAAAGTTTTATGGCCATACTGCCTTGAAATCAATATAAGCTACAAGTGAGAATTTTTGTTTTCTTGTACCCGTCATGTTTAAAATTAATTCCTTTATATGTATCCAATATCTCAATCCCCAACATTATCTCAATGCACAACATTAATGCATGCTAAACCACGCGGTACACTTCTAGAATAACGCCAGCTCAATGCTGGCGTTGAGGTCTAACACACGTGGCAATTTAGCACGTGCTATTCCGCACGTTAAAGCTCTAATACACCTTTGTAAAAGGAGCCCATGGTGAACTTGGTTGCCTTAAGGAGACCCATAACCCCCAATCCCCCCTGCACCAAAACTCTAATACCGTGTTACATATTATATCACCTAACTTTTACTGCATTAGTTAATTCAAAATATATTTAATTCCTTAGACAATATCTATTTTGTCATAAAATGTTCCCATTTATAAGAACACTACCTTAAAAGATATGACACAGTATGACAGATATGACAAGTAATAAAAGAAAATGAAAGAAGACTCCTACCCCCAAACCAAAAATATACATTACAAATAATCAAAGTAAAATTACCACATACCAGTTGAGTCAAGATATAAATTTTAAAATTGATGTAGCATATAATACATAAAAACTTAATAAAATATATTAAATTGTGAATAAATAATGATTAAAAATTAAAATGGACAACAATTAATTGAATACACTTTACCACTTGCCAAACCATACAACCTAACGCTTAAAACTGGAACTCAAGCATGAAAATATTAGAATTGAAGATTAACTTATTAAATAGCATTAACATTAAATAGCATTAACTATTATCATCAAGTACAAAAAATTTTAAATTGTATAATCTAATATATTAATTATCACTTCATAGCTTAAAACTGATGGAAAAACAGGAAACAAAAAAAATTCTGATACTTACAAAATAATCAGTATTATTAAAATTTGACCCCCATTCCCCAACCTGAGTACAAGATATCTCCACCATACCAATAAAATATTAAATTTCACACATGGCAACCTACTCTAAAATTGATGATGAGTGAACCTTAAATCATGTAAACTAAAATATTAAAAAACTTACAGCAACAGCTAAAGACAATCACAAAATCATTCTATCTATCATAACTTATTAGATGCCATAAGTGATATTTGTTATTCATCAAATAGATTAGTCAAAACCCTTAGGGCCCTTTTACTAAGGTGCGCTAGTGGTTTTAACGCGCGCTTAGCACGCACTACAATGCCGCACGCCACCATAGAGCTTTCATTAGTATTTTCCATGTAACACAGGGTTCGCACGTGCTAATCTTCAGCGCATGCTAAAAACACTAGTGCACCTTAGTAAAAGGAGCCCTTAGAGAAGCTATGTGACTCTATAAATATAATTGAGCTCAATATATAGAAACAGTAAACACAATGAAACCAGAATTATGAGAATAGATCTACGACTACCCTTCATAATATTCACTTGTAAGAGAACATAAGTTAATAAGCCAAACCATATAAAAGACTCTATAAACATGAGCCCCCTCAGATAACTGGATATATAGGGATAGCAATGGGGATACCCCTTACTATGCTGAATACTTCATGGCTGCATTTGAAATACAAAATTTAAATTGAATCAGGTTGGGCAGACTGGATGGACCATTCGGGTCTTTATCTGCCGTCATCTACTATGTATGTTACTATGGTTAGCAGATCCTAAACATGTGCATGTTATTTACAATATCATTTCATTGACAACATATTCATATTGTGGAATGCCCTATCTGAAGCTTAAAGGAACTTTGTTTATTATTTAAATGGATGCTAACCCACATAAAACACGGATCGAACAACTTATTTGTATTAGCAGAAAACATTACCAGTGTTTCATTTTTGTGGTCGCATAGGATATGCTCATCTGGTCAAGCATGAAAGCGCTTAACACCCAAACATTCCGTGCCAGTTCTCATAACAAGAGACTGCTGCATGACATCTCCATTGCTGCTGGCATGCAGGATGTATCACCATAGCAACACCCATAAAGGACGAAGTAAGGAGCAGATATCCAATGGAATGTGAAGTCACCAAAAGCATTTTAAACCACATGGAATGAGAATCATGGCAATTTGTAAGTGCAACAGATAACTGTTACTAAGAAGAAGAAAAAATTCCACCGACCAGCCAACCATTTTTCCCCATATATGATATTCAACAGCCACCCTATAACCAGTAAGAATTGGGTTAAAAATACAAGCAGTTGTCACAAAATTAACTTCTGACCCAGTATAAGAAACAGCAAAAGACAAAATAAAAAACAAAAGCATGAATTCAGCCATAAAAAACTCAAATAAGTATAGACGGACTGAAATTCAAAAACACCCATTCGGTTCATTTGATCATCCAGATGAGTGATGAAATCTTGATGGACCTTAGGATCCTCAAAATTAGTAGTTTTGTTATTGTATATAACCCGCATTATTGCCAGATACATTAATTCATACTTAGCCCCTATTTGTCTGAACTGTGGCCGAAGTAGTAAAAATCCTTTCCTTTGAAAGGCAGTGTGTTTTGCAAAGTCCAGAAGCACTGAAATTTTATTCTCTTGCCATTTTAAAATCATCGTTTGTCTTGCAGCAGAAAGAATCTCCATAGCTTGCTGATATCTCAACAATTTAAATATTAGTGGTTGGGGACCTCTCTGCTTGGTAGATGTATTACTTGATACAATGGGCTCTCTCCAACTCCAGTGGAAAAGTGAACTTTAGTGAGAGGATTTGGGGTATCATTTCCTCAATAAAAAGAATGGGATTTGAATTCTCAACTCCTGGGAGACCTAGAAGGCGAATGTTATTTCTTCTGCTGTGATTATTTGCCTAATCCAGATCTTTAACTAAACGAGAGAGGATTTTCCGATCTGTATGGCATTTTATTATATCCTCTTCCATACCTGAGACCCGCTGTTCCAACTAATCAGTTCTTGTACAGCATACAGATAACTTCTGTATGACCTCCATTTGAATAGATGAAAGTTTTTCTGTATTGCCCTGTATTAGTACCTGGATCTTCTTTAGCTCTGCCATAATTGGATCACTTGAATCCTCAGCTTCTTGTGGCAATGGTGCTTTAGATGGTGTAGGGGGGATCCGTTTTTGATCGTTTTGCCCCTCCTGAGGCAAAAGCCGTTTACAGCTTAGATTGTTTTCTGGAAGACATCAAAAAACTGCACCAGTATAAACCATTTTTAAGCAGGAAAATTAAAAATAAAGGTAGTTTAGAAAGTGCAGGGAGGGAAGAGCAACAGATTACACATCCATTCTCTGGGCTGCCAAGCTCAGCCCATAATGCTTAGATTTTAATCACATCACATTTCAATGGAGCATGCTTGCTTCCACAGCATAATAACAAGTAGTAGACTACTTATCCGAGGAATATCTCTTCAGATAAGTGGTCTATTACGTGTTACCTGTTGTTTTGTTCTATATTGAACTTTGAAGATTAGCAGTATTTTGTAAGCGATCTGATGTTTGATTGGAAGCTAGTGAGTATTCTTCAGAAGAGGAATGATGCAGTCATATTTCCAGGCATTGTGGACTAATCTAATGACAGTGTTTTGAATGATCTGTACTCTGCAGGGTTCTTTAATTCTTAGACCTGCATAGAGAGAGTTACAGATGTTGATTGGGGTATCTTTATTGTGGGATCTCCTAGAAGTAAGGAGATCCTGGATTCTCTATAAGGAGAACTGTTCCAGCAGTTGTTAATGGTACCACACGAAATGGGGACTTGGGGGCAGATTCTATAAATGGGTGTCCTGATTGTAGACAGTGGTAGGTGTCCTACTGATGTCTTGCAGCCAGTCGGGATGCATGTTTTAAAAGAAACAAACCAAAAACCTAAGGCAGGCCACCTATACTGTTTGTCGCAGTTGAGGGAGATGCATCAGGACACTTAAGCTCACCGAAGGCTGGCGAGCTTAAGCGGCCCTAGTTGTCTCCCTTGGGCTGCAATAAATGCCTGAAATGTAGGCCAGCAAAATGCTGAGCTAATTGCGGCAAAGTAATCACCCTGCCGCGATCAGCTGAGTGGCTGCAGCAGGGAACCCCCCTTCCACCGTGAAGTTGGCCGGCAGGAGGGATGCCAACTCCCTCCTGCCCCTAAACCCCTCCCAATGAGCCATGCATGAGGGATGCCCACCTCCACCTGCACCGGAACCACTCCCAAAGTCAGTCAGCATTAGGGATTCCTACTCCCTCCTGCTTCAGCCCCCCAGAACTTTCCATTCCCCCCAACTTTCCATTCCCCCGCATCTGTAGGACCCCCCCTCATCCCTGTACCTTTTCGGAAGAAAGTTTGGCCCCGCATCTGTAGGACCCCACCCCCCCATCCCCGTACCTTTTCAGAAGAAAGTTTGGCTGGAGGGATTTTATTAATTTAATTTAAAACATTTTTAATCCACTTTTCTCCAAGGCGGCTCACAAATTTCCATACACAATAAAATACACATTTTAAAAGAAGACATGCAGCAGGTAGAGGAAAGTAGAGTCACGATATTATATCATCACATCTTCAACAATCTAAGCAATAGTCTAAGTCTAAGCAATAGTCAAGTAACATCATTCTTCAATATAGTACATAGCTTTCCAGTAATAACACACACACATAAGAAAGAGTTATATATTCACTCAAGAAAGCTTGAACAAACAGATGGGTTTTAAGCAGCTTCCTAAATTACAGATTTCCACAAAAACATAACATTCCAGACAATGCATTCCACATCAATGGTCCAGCTATAGAGAAACAGGAACTCTATGTTTGCACATAATGAGTATTATTCTCTTTTTGTGTCCAACAACCTGTGATTCTCAGATCTCAGCTTCCGCGGTGGAACATATAACGTCAAGCATTTTTTCAAATAGTCTGGCAGACAATCATAAACACCCTGATGTATGAGTTTCAGAACTTTAAATTTAATGTGAAGCGCTATGGGCAACCAATGCAATCTCTTCAAAATAGGAGAGATATTCTCATAATGAGCCACTCCCATAAGCAATATGGCAGCAGAATTTTGTATCATTTGCCACTCCAAAATGGTGCATTCCCGGTGTATTTTGGAATGCACCAGTGATGGTCCCAAGGCCCTGATTAGCTCAGATGCTTAAGAGGGACCTTAGGCACATGGGCCAATTAGAACCTTAGGCCTTCTTCCCGGTGCATCCTGGGATGCAGTGGGAGTGGCCTGACTGGCCAGATACTGAGGGGCCTTAGGTATCTGGCCAATCAGGCCATTCTCACTGCATCCCAGGATGCACTAGGAAGGAGACCTAAGAATCCGATTGGCCCAGGTGCCTAAGGCCCTTCAAACGGACCTTAGGCCCCTCCCTGGTGCATCCCAGAATGCACTGGGAAGGGGAAGGCCTGCCAATTTGGAATAATAAGCCTGCTAGCCATAGAATGTAAGCATCCTTTCAACTGGACTTTCTTTTGCAAAGATACAGAGTTGGGGGGGCTGGAGGGGGTTGTCACCGGGGGGAGAGTTGGGTAGTTCTGGGGGGTGGCAGAAGGGAGTGGGCATACCTCCTAATGAGCAACTTGGGTTGGGGGGAACTTGCCGCAGCCGCTCAACTGATTATGGCAGGGGAATTCCCTCAGATGTGATTTTCTAACCGGCGCCTGTGACGTGGGCACCGGTTAAAGAATTGGGGCACTTAGGTATAGGTCGCCAGTATGCAATTCTTAGCCTCTTCTTATGTGGTTGCTTAGATTGGTGTCCTTTACAGAATTTCTCCTTCAGTGCTTAGAAATGGGAAAGATGTCTCTGATGTTATAGTGGGTGATCATTTGGTATCCAGTGATTACCACATTGTATGATTTAATATTAAGACAGATCTAGAGACTGATTTGAAACTGATGGTTCTAGACTAGGGGTTTCCAATTCCGGTCCTCGAGAGACATAGGCAGGTCGGGTTTTCAGGATATCCACAATAAATATGCATGAGATAGATTTACATCTCAGGGAGGCAGTGCATGCAAATCCATCTCATATATATTAAGAACATAAGAATTGCCGCTGCAGTGTCAGACCAGTGGTCCATTGTGCCCAGCAGTCCGCTCACGCGGCGGCCCTCTTCAAAGACCAGCGCCCTAACTGAGACTAGCCCTACTTGCGTACGTTCCGGTTCAGCAGGAACTTGTCTATCTTTGTCTTGAATCCCTGGAGGGTGTTTTCCCCTATGACAGACTCCGGAAGAGCGCTCCAGTTTTCTACCACTCTCTGGGTGAAGAACTTCCTTACGTTTGTACGGAATCTGTCCCCTTTCAGTTTTAGAGAGTGCCCTCTCGTTCTCCCTACTTTGGAGAGGGTGAACAACCTGTCCTTATCTACTAAGTCTGTTCCCTTCAGTACCTTGAATGTTTTGATCATGTCCCCTCTCAATCTCCTCTGCTCGAGGGAGAAGAGGCCCAGTTTCTCTAATCTTTCGCTATTCGGCAACTCCTCCAGCCCCTTAACCATCTTAGTCGCTCTTCTCTGGATCCTTTCGAGTAGTACTGTGTCCTTCTTCATGTACGGTGACCAGTGCTGGACACAGTACTCCAGGTGAGGGCACACCATGGCCCAGTACAGCGGCATGATAACCTTCTCCGATCTGTTTGTGATCCTCTTCTTTATCATTCCTAGCATTCTGTTCCCCTTTTTGCCACCGCCGCAGATTGCATGGATGGCTTCATTGACTTATCGATCAGAACTCCTAAGTCTCTTTCCTGGGAGGTCTCTCCAAGGACATTCTGTATTTGTGCATGAGATTTTTGTTACCGACATACATCGCTTTACACTTATCCACGTTGAACCTCATCTGCCATGTTGATGCCCGTTCCTCGAGCCTGATTATGTCACTTTACAAGTCTTTGCAATCCCCCTGCGTCTTCACTACTCTGAATAACTTCATATCGTCCGCAAATTTAATCACCTCACTCGTCGTACCTATTTCCAGATCGTTTATGAAGATATTGAAGAGCACGGGTCAAAGCACCAAGCCCTGCGGCACCCCACTGGTGACATTCTTCCAGTCTGAGTATTGTCCATTTAACCCCACTCTCTGTTTCCTATGCTTTAGCAAGTTTTTAATCCACGTGAGTATTTCACCCTCAATTCCATGGCTTGCAATTTTCCGAAGTAGTCGTTCATGCGGAACCTTGTCAAACGCCTTCTGAAAATCCAGATATACAATGTCAACCGGATTACCCTTGTCTATCTGCTTGTTTACTCCCTCGAAGAAGTGCAGAAAATTTGTCAAACAAGATCTGCCTTTGCTGAAACTGTGATGACAGGTCCTCATCAGACCGTGTCTGTCAAGGTGATCAATAATGCGGTCCTTTATCAGCGCCGCTACTATCTTTCCCGATACCGATGTCAGACTCACCGGTCTGTAGTTTCCTGGGTCTCCCCTCAAACCTTTTTTGAAGATAGGTGTAACATTCGCCACCTTCCAGTCCTCCAGAATATTTCCTGATTTGCTCAAGATTGGCTATTACCTGAAGCAGTTCAGCTATAGTCCCTTTCAGTTCCTTGATGACCCTCGGATGGATATCATCCGGTCCCAGGGATTTATCGCTCTTAAGCCTATCAATCTGCCTGCATAACTCTTCTGGACTGACTGTTAACCCTGTGAGTTTCCCATTTTCACTTCCAGCATATAGCCTAATCAGTTCTGATGTGCTGTGTATATTCTCTTTGGTAAATACAGACGCAAAAAATGTGTTCAGTCTGTCGGCAATTGCTTTGTCCTCCTTTAGCGCTCCCTTTATTCCTTGGTCATCCAACGGTCCCACCGCTTCCTTCACAGGTTATTTCCCCTTAATATATCAAAAGAACGGCTTGAAGTTTATTGCCTCCTTGGCTATTTTTTCCTTGTAGTCTCTTTTGGCTCCTATGGCACATGTGTTGCTGTTTGTGCTTATTCCAGTTTTCATCCGTTTTTGACCTTTTCCATTCCTTAAACAAAGTTTTTTTTGTCTCTGATTGCTTCCTTTACCTCTACTGTGAACCACGCCGGTTCTTTGTTCTTTTTTGATCCCTTGTTGATACGCGGTATATATAGATTTTGCGCCTTAGTGACCGTATCCTTTAAAAGGGACGAAGCTTGCTCTAGCGTTTTTACAATGTTCATCCTCTTCTTAATCTTCTTCCCCACCATGCGTCTCATCCCTTCGTAATTCCCTTTTGGGAAGTTCAGTGCCATGGGCATCGTGCTGGACCGCTGTTTCACCCGTGTCCAGAGCGAAGCGGATCATATTGTGATCGCTGTTGCCCAGTGTCCCTTCTACTTCTACACCTTGTGCCAGTCCTTGCAGTACATTTAGAATTAAGTCCAGAATTGAGTTTCCTCTTGTATTTTCTTTGACAAGTTGTTCTAGGAAGCAATCGCATACAGCATCCTAGAACTTGGTCTCTTTAGCACAGCCGGAGGTGCCTAGGTTCCAGTCTATCCCCGGATAGTTGAAGTCACCCATTATAACTGTGTTGCCTCCCTTGCAGTTGCGTTTAATCTCATCCGTCATTTCTCCATCAATTTCCTCGGACTGCCCTGGGAGTCGGTAGTAGATGCCAATCCTTTTTTCCGGTCCAATTGTTCCTGGAATTTTGACCCATAGAGACTCTAATTTATCTGTCTGTTGTGGCATGTTCTCTCCAGTATTTATTTATTTATTTATTCCATTTTCTATACCATTCTCCCAGGGGAGATCAGAACTGTTTACATGCATTTATTCAGGTACTCAAGCAGTTTTCCCTCTCTGTCCTGGCGGGCTCACAATCTATCTATACCTGGGGCAATGGGGGGATTAAGTGACTTGCCCAGGGTCACAAGGAGCAGCGTGGGTTTGAACCCACAACCTCAGGGTGCTGAGGCTGTAGCTTTAACGACTGCACCACACTCTCCCCAGTAGATTCAATTCCCTCTTTGACGTATATGGCAATGCCTTCTCCTTTTTGAATTACTCTGTCTCTGCGGTATAGTTTGTATCCCGGTAGCACTGCGTACCAGACATTTTCCTCAGTCCACCGTGTTTCCGTGATACCGATGATGTCAACGTTATCCTTTTGTGCCACAGCTTCTAATTCACCCATCTTATTTCTAAGGCTCCTTGCGTTCGTGTACATACACTTGAGTTTGCAGCCTGTTCCCTTTCTTGCATGTCCTTCCCTCTTGTGTCTCTTTCGGTCTGTTTTGCCTGCGATCCGGTGAGTCTTTCCCTCTGTACGGTATCCTCTGGGTATACCAGTTCCCAAACCATCGACTCTCTCTCTTGGTCGACTGTCGGCTTTTCCCTTCTTCCTAGTTTAAAAGCTTCTCAACTTCTCTCTTGATGTTGCTTGCAAGTAGCCTCGTTCCGTCACTGCTGAGGTGGAGTCCGTCCTTCCTGAATAGCTTGCTTTTCCCCAAAAACGTCGTCCAGTTGCACACGAAGTGGAATCCTCCTTCCTCACACCAGCGCCGCATCCACGCGTTGACTGCTTGCAGCTTCATCTGTCTCTTCTTGTCTGCCCTGGGTACCAGCAGGATCTCTGAGAATGCTATCCTCTGCGTTCTGGTGTTCAGCTTCCTTCCTAGCATCCGTAACTGGTCCTTCAGTACTTCTCTGCTGTAGTTTCTGTTGCCCACGTTGTTCATCCCCACATGGATCACTACCGCCGTATCTTCTTCCTCCACACTGCCGATGATCCTGCTGATGCGGCTCACTATGTCTTCTAAGTTGGCTCCCGGTAGGCAAGTCACCATTCGATCCAGTCTTCCTCCAGCTATGTGGCTGTCGACTTGTCTGATGATGGAGTCCCCCACGATGATTGCCGTCCTCTCCATCTTCTCTTGATTTTCCAGTTGCAAATCCGTGTCTCTGGTTTATGTCCGTCTCTCCAGCCGTAGGTCCGTGTCCTTCGTTCCCATCCATTTCCTCTCATCCTGGCATTCGTCGTCTTGTAGGTTCCCTCCGCTGTTTCCAGATCTTATTGCTGTGTCACCCATTTCCTCTTGGTGGCTATCCTTCTGGTGGTCAATACTCTCTGTAGGTGTATCCCGGCAGTTCAACTGTTGCTGGTGTTTTTTCACGGCCTCTCTGTATGCCTCTTCTATGTAGTTCTCCAGCTCCCGGACTTCATCCTCGATGGTGTTCTCCATCTTGATGTTCTCTGCATCTCTGTCTTCCTCCTCCACTGCTCAAAGTGCCTCCAGTTCCAGTATTCTGCCCTCCAGGAGTCGGACTTGCTTCTTCAGGCTCTCCAGTTCTCTGCATCGAGTGCATACATAAGACCGCCTCCCAGAAAGGAGGTAGTCATACATATGGTAGATAGTGCAGAAAACTGGGTAGCTCAACATCCTGCTTCTATCTGCATCCATTGCTGCCTGCTTGCTGATCTTCTGTGGATGTATTCTGTGGCTGCTGTGACTGTCCTCTGTATCTTTTGTGTCTGCCTGGTTGTGTGTCTTCTGTGTCTGTTGTTTCCTCTGTGCTCGCCTGGTTGTGTCCTCTGTGTCTGCCTGGTTGTGTGTCCTCTGTACCTGCTGTATCTGCCTGGTTGCGTGTCCTCTTTACCTGCTGTGTCTGCCTGGTTGAATGTCCTCTGCGTCTGCTGTGGTCTCCTTCTGCTCTCCTTTAGTGGTGACTCGTCCCTTCTCGAGGCCCTTCACAAAGGCGCTCTCGCTAAGGCAAGCGCCTTTGATGCTCGCCTTTGACGCTCACCTTTAACGCTCACCTTCGATGCGCGCCGAACGGCTGAGCGCCTTTGGCCCCTTTTAAGGGGGAGCTCCGATGGATAACGAGGGTGGGCGGAGCTAACTATCGCCTCTGCTCCTTCTTCTGCCTCCTTCTCTCCTGCTTTCCCCTCCTCCGAGCTTCTCCGAGCTTCTCCTTCCTCTGCTCCTTTCCTGCTACTCGCCTTTCCTCTTCTTAGAGCTGCTTACAGAGCTGAACGGCCGAGCACCGTTGGCCCCACCCCTTTTAAGGGGGCCCTACAATGGATGACAGGGTGGGCGGAGCTAACTATCGCTGCGGCTCCTTCTCCTGCTGCCTCCTTCTCTCCTGCTTTCCCCTCCTCTGAGCTTCTCCTGCTGTCCCCCTCTGCTCCTTTCCTGCTACTCGCCTTTCCTCCTCTTAGAGCTGCTTACAGAGCCGATTGTGTTTATCCTTAAAACCTGAGCTCCCTGTTGTGCTTGAGGACCCAAATTGCCTACCCCTATTCTAGACTTTAAAAAAAAAAAAAAAAAAAAAAAAAAGCTAACTTTGTTCAGATGGGGGATTATATCAAGTAAATGTCTGGATGGAAACATCTGGAATAAATAGGAAAGCAATAGGCAAAACTGAAAGGAGCTATTCTAAAGGCAACAAACCATTTTATAAGGAAAGTAAGTAAAAGAAGAAAAGAAGGCTGCTTTAGTTCTTGAAAGTAGTAGCTGAGAAGGTAAGGAAAAAGGTTAGCCTTTCATAAACTACAAAAGATTGCAGAAAGAAGATAGGTAAAAATATCTGGAAAAGTTAAGAGATGCTGGTTGAGTAGTCAGAAATGCAAAGATGCAAATGGAAAAAAAAATAGCCAATATGGTAAAATGGGGGAGGGGGGCAAGACTTTTTTTTAAGATATATTAGTGATAGGAGGAAAATGGCATTGTAAGAATCAAAGGTGAAGGGGAGGAATATATAGAAGCTGATTAAGGCTGAATTGTTTAACAAATATTTCTGTTCTGTGTTCATAGCTGAAGCACTGGGAGCAGGCCCACAGAAGACAAAAGCAAATAGGCCTGGATCTATGGTAGACACTGATCGATTTTCAGAGGATTATGTTTGTGAGGAGCTAGCTAACTAGTACATCCGAGGGTACCAAAGGAACTTAGGGGAAGTCTGGCGACTCCGCTGGCTGAACTTTTCAATGCTTCTCTAGAGTCTGGAATAGAGAATGGTGGAAGTAGAAGTAAGGAAGAAGTAGGGAACTACTGGCCCTGAAGTCTAATGGAAATGCTTTTAAACAGAGAATAGTGATGTTTCTGGAATCTAGTGGATGAATTCACTAAAGGCAAATCTTGTCAGACAAATCTGGTCAATTTCTTTGACTGTGAGACCAGAAAATTGGATAGAGGGAATGCCCTAGATATTGTATATTTAGATTTTAGTAAAGCCTTTGACAGTGTTCCACACAGGTGTCTAATAAATAAACTGGGCCCCAAAGTGATAGACTAGGTCAGGAATTGGTTGCGTGGAATGTTACCAGTGATGTGCCTCCAAAGTTGTTTTTTGGGCCTGCTCTTTTTAACATTTTTGTAAGCAATAAGATTTACCTCTCTGTGGATGATAGCCAAAATCTGAAATAGAGTGTTATCCCCTGATAGTGTGGATAACATGAAGTACCTAGTGACTCTTGAGAAATGGTCTAAAATTTAGCAGCTAAGATATAATGCTAAGAAATGCAAGATTGTGCATTTGGGCCACAAAAAACCAGGGGAATGGTACAGTTTAGTAAGTATAAAGGTAATGGGGAAAAGACTTGTATACCACATTTTCTGTATGGTTTACGCAATCAAAGAGGTTTACATATTTTAGACAGGTACTTATTTTGTACTTGGGCCATGAAGTGTTAAGTGACTTGCCCAGAGTCGCAAGTAATTGCAGTGAGAATTGAACTCACAACCTCAGGATGCTGAGACAGCTGCTCTAATCACTAGGCCACTTTGTACATGAAAGAGGAGCAGGACTTGGGTGTGATTGTATGTAATGATCTTAATTTGGCCAAAGGGGTTGAAAAGACAACGGCAAAAGCTAGAAGAATGCTTGGGGGCATAGAGAGAGGAATGGCCAGTAGGGGAAGAAAAGGAGGTATTGATGCCCCTGTATAAGACTCTGGTGAGATCTCATTTAGAATATTGTGTAAAATTCTGAAGACCGCACCTTCTGAAAGATATAAACAGGGTAGAGTCAGTCTAGAGCAGCGGTCTCAAATACGCGGCCCATGGGCCACATGCGGCCCCTCAGGGACTATTTTGCGGCCCACGATCTGTCCTCACCTAAAGCAGGGGTCCCCAATCTGCTTCCCTTCCCACTGCCCTCCCCCAAGCTATCGCAGTCGGAGAACAGGCCAGCGCCTGAGGTCTTAGCTCTCCCTGCATATCTTCCCCAGCTCGGAGCCGACCAATTCTCGCCACCCAACGTCAATTCTAACGTCGGGTGCCTGGTTGGCCCGGAAGTTCCTCCCTGACGTTAGAATTGATGTCAGATGGCATGAATTGGTCGGCCCCGCGCTGGGGAAGATAAGCAGGAAGAGTTAAGACCTCGGCGCTGGCTTGTTCCTCAATTGTGGCGGTGGCGGCCTGTTACCTCAGTGTTCTCCCTAGCGTGTTTTAGCCGGGCGCTGCACCCAGCTAATTTAGGTGAGCGCCCAGCTGTCATCTTGCAACCGCACCACCAGCATCAAAGCCGCGCTCCAATCCTCTTCCCTGTCCTTACTCCAGGGGTGTCCAACCCGCGGCCCGACAAGAAGTTTTGTGTGGCCCAGCTTCTCTCTCCCTCCGGCGGGTATTTTTCTCACCGGCTCCCTTCTGCAGTCGACTGTGGGTGGCGTCGGCTCCTCGCACGGCGATCTGTGGCTGTGTCCAGAAGCGTTCCCTCTGACGTCACAACGTCAGAGAGAAGACTACCGAATCAGCCATGAATCGCGCACGAGGAGCCGACGCCACCCGCAGCCGACTGCAGAAGGGAGCTGGACAGAAAACTACCGCCGGAGGGAAAGAGAAGGTGGGCCACACAAAACTCCTTGTCCGGCCGCGGGTTGGACACCCCTGGAGTAGAGACAGGGAAGAGGATTGGTGCGCGGCTTGCAAAAAAAATGTGTCCCAAGAACCAAAGTGGCTGTAGGAGTCCTGAGACTGAAGTTTCTGAATTATTAATTGGTGAGTATTTTGGGGTATTTCATATATGTGGTCTTGAATAAACTTAGAACTTTGTATAAGGGATTGAAACCTTCATACACAGTACAAAATGGGAACAGACCAAAATAACTTGACCCATTTCTTTAAATTTATTTCTAATTGCTGCACTGGCAGCTATGACTGTTTGAATGACAATCACTCTATCCAAAAGGAAGAAGACTAAAAATTATTCCCAGAGGATAGTTCCTCATGTAGAGGGATAAAAGTTCACTGCACACAGCTGGTGGAAATGCCCAAAACCAGGTGCTCTAGAGCAGTGTTCTTCAACTGCCAGTCCATGGACCGGTGCCAGTCTGCAGAAATTTTCTGCCGGTTCACAGGGCTGGCATGTCCATCAGGCCCAAGACAGCGTTCTTCAGCCGCCAGTCCACGGTGCAATCAACGCGGTGTCTTCGGGCCAGCTTCCTGAGTGCTGCAGTGCACAAAGCCATGGGAAAAGGCTCCTCCACGCGGCCTGCACTTGAACCAGAAGCCTTCTCTCTGACATCGCAACGTCAGAGGGAAGGCTTACAGATGAGGCACGGGATGCATGCGAGGAGCTGCTGCACACAGCTTTGTGCAATGCAGCACTCAGGGAGCCGGCCCGAAGATGCTGCATTGATCGCAAAGTGGACCGGCCCAAAGATAACACCGAGGGGCAGGCCAGAAGGCAAGGCACATGGAGGGAGAGAGACAACAACGGTAGGGGAAATGCTTTTATTTTTTTTAATTTAGTGATTGATTTGTCTGTTCAGGAAGAAATGCATTTGTTTCTTTTCCTCTGAGGTTGTACTGCTTGCAGAGCCTTGCATCTAAGGGTTTGTAAATATTAGTACTTTTAATTTTTGGACCTGCATTTGCATGGGGTTATCTGTTTTATGGTAGGAATGAATGTTAAAAAGCATACGGTGTGCTTTGTGTATTTTAATTTTGTGGTTAAGCATTATGTGCTGTTAATACAATTACAGTGGTGCCTCACACAACGAACTTAATTGGTTCCAGGAGCAAGTTTGTTATGCGAAACGTTCGTTATGTGAAACGCGTTTTCCCATAAGAATACATGTAAAAAAAAATAATTCGTTCTGCAGCATAAAATATGCTAAGATGACATAAAAAAAGATAAATTTTTGGTTATTATTTTTATTTAGATACATCTAAAAACATAATTGTTTTTTAAAACAACACACATTTTTTAAATTTAAAGACAGACTAAGTAGAGTCTAATTTTACAGTGAGAGAGGGCAGAGTCTCAGCGGCAAAAACTGGGACTTAACTGTTCATTTTTTTTTTTTTTCTACCGTGTTTCCCCGATGATAAGGCAGGGCCATCAAATAAGACAGCCCCCCCTTTTTAGAAAAAAATGTAAAATAAGGCACCCCCCCGCAAATAAGCCACCCACCGATACCTGCGCTTACCCGAATCGGGTGGTACGGTGGGTGACTCCGTGTGGTCCCTGGCACCCCCGACACGATCGGGGCAAGAGGGAGCTCAAGCCCTCTTGCCCCCCCGACTCCCCGACACGATCGGGGCAAGAGGGAGCCCAAGCCCTCTTGCCCCCCCGACTCCCCGACACGATCGGGGCAAGAGGGAGCCCAAGCCCTCTTGCCCCCCCCGACTCCCCGACACGATCGGGGCAAGAGGGAGCCCAAGCCCTCTTGCCCCCCCGACTCCCCGACACGATCGGGGCAAGAGGGAGCCCAAGCCCTCTTGCCCCCCCCGACTCCCCGACACGATCGGGGCAAGAGGGAGCCCAAGCCCTCTTGCCCCGCCGATTCCCCAACTCCCCGACACGATCGGGCCAGGAGGGAGCCCAAGTCCTCCTGGCCACGGCAACCCCCTAACCCCACCCTGCACTACATTACGGGCAGGAGGGATCCCAGGCCCTCCTGCCCTCGACGCAAACCCCCCCTCCCCCCAACGACCGCCCCCCCCCAAGAACCTCCGACCGCCCCCACAGCCGACCCGCGACCCCCCTGGCCGACCCCCATGACACCCCCAACCCCCTTCCCCGTACCTTTCTGTAGTTGGCCGGACAGAAGGGATCCAAACCCGCCTGTCCGGCAGGCAGCCAACGACGGAATGAGGCCGGATTGGCCCATCCGTCCCAAAGCTCCGCCTACTGGTGGGGCCTAAGGCGCCTGGGCCAATCAGAATAGGCCCGGGAGCCTTAGGTCCCTCCTGGGGGCAGGGCCTGAGGCACATGGTCGGGTTGGGCCCATGTGCCTCAGGCCCCGCCCCCAGGAGGGACCTAA
Organism: Geotrypetes seraphini; assembly: GCF_902459505.1. NCBI lineage: Eukaryota > Metazoa > Chordata > Amphibia > Gymnophiona > Dermophiidae > Geotrypetes > Geotrypetes seraphini. The sequence continues at coordinate 156,397,681 of NC_047087.1, read as the reverse complement.
GGCTCCCGGGCCTATTCTGATTGGCCCAGGCGCCTTAGGCCCCACCAGTAGGCGGAGCTTTGGGACGGATGGGCCAATCCGGCCTCATTCCGTCGTTGGCTGCCTGCCGGATAGGCGGGTTTGGCTCCTGTCTGTCCGGCCAACTACAGAAAGGTACGGGGAAGGGGGTTGGGGTGTCGTGGGGGTCGGCCAGGGGGGTCGCGGGTCGGCTGGGGGGCGGTCGGAGGTTCTTGGGGGGGGCGGTGGTTGGGGGGAGGGGGGGTTTGCGTCGAGGGCAGGAGGGCCTGGGATCCCTCCTGCCCGTAATGTAGTGCAGGGTGGGGTTAGGGGGTCGCCGTGGCCAGGAGGACTTGGGCTCCCTCCTGGCCCGATATTGTCGGGGAGTTGGGGAATCGGCGGGGCAAGAGGGCTTGGGCTCCCTTTTGCCCCGATCGTGTCGGGGAGTCGGGGGGGCAAGAGGGCTTGAGCTCCCTCTTGCCCCGATCGTGTCGGGGAGTCGAGGGGGCAAGAGGGCTTGGGCTCCCTCTTGCCCCGATCGTGTCGGGGAGTCGGGGGGGCAAGAGGGCTTGAGCTCCCTCTTGCCCCGATCGTGTCGGGGAGTCGGGGGGGCAAGAGGGAGCCAGGCGGAGAGAGGGCAGTTAAGCGCAGTGCCTGCGCGGAAGGATGCAGCTCGGGCGACTTCGTTGTGTGAAACGAAGTTCGTTGTACGAATCAAGACATAAAGTTCGTTGTGCGCAGCGTTCGCTGTGCGAGGCGTCCGTTATGCGAGGCACCACTGTATATTGTGTGTTTATATGAAAAATGAATGGAATAAATGGTGTTACAATTAGTATTATTATGGGGGTGGGGTTTGGGGCAGAGATTGAGTGGAGATGGGCATGACTTATCCAAGTGTTCTTCAACTGCCGGTCCGTGGACTGGTGCCGGTGCCCAAATAATTATTTTATTTCCACCGGTCCATAGGTGTCAAAGGGTTGAGGAACACTGCTCTAGAGATCCAGATCAATTGTAGATACATTTGATAACTCTTCAAAAGCATTCTAGAAATGGTCTAGTTCAGCGATGGCGAACCTATGGCACGCATGCCAGCAGTGGCACGCGAAGGCCTTGCAGCTGGCATGCGGGAAGGTCCGCAATAGAGAGCTGCACGGGTCATGGGGATCCCGTGGGGACGCCCCCTATGGTCACGGGGATCCCGTGGGGACGCCTCCGAGGGTCGCGGGGTTCCTGCAGAACTGGATGTACTAAGTCGCGCGGCTTTTCTCCCAACCTGCTCTGCTTGCAGCACAGAGGCGAACGGAAGTCTTCCCGACGTCAGCGCTGACGTCGGAGGGAGGGAGGGCTGACGTCGGGAAGACTTCCGTTCGGCTCTGTACTGCAGGCAGGGTAGGTAAGGAGGAGTAGCCTCGCGGCTCGAGTGGCTACCAAGGGAGGGGGGCGGTCCGCCCTGCCCCGCCCCGCCCCGGTGCAGCACAGCCGGCCAGGTCCCCTTACTTTTGTGGCGCTAACCCAACTGACCGACAACAGCCCTGGTCCGACAAACCTCCCTGCCCTTAACCGTGAATCTAAATTACCTTCTTACAGCAGCTGTAAGAAGGAAATTTAGATTCGCAGTTAAGGGCAGGGAGGTTTGTCAGACCGGGGCTGTTGTCGGTCTGTCGGTCGGGGAAGCGCCACAAAAGTAAGGGGACCTGGCCGGCTGTGCTGCACCCGGGGCGGGAGAGAAGGAGGGGGGAGAAGGACGCTGAAAGCACTGGGGAAGACAAAGGGGTGGAGAAGGACGCTGAAAGGCCATGGGGAAGACGGGGTGGGGGGGGAAGGACGCTGAAAGCACATGGGGAAGACGGGGGGTGGAGAAGGACGCTGAAAGCACATGGGGAAGACAAAGGGGTGGAGAAGGATGCTGAAAGGACATGGGGAAGATGGGGGGTGGAGAAGGACGCTGAAAGGCCATGGGGAAGACGGGGGGTGGAGAAGGACGCTGAAAGGCCATGGGGAAGACAGAGGGGGGAGAAGGACGCTGACAGGACATGGGGAAGATGGGGGGGAGAAGGACACTGAAAGGAAATGGGGAAGAGAGAGTGGGGAGAAGACGCTGGCAGGGAAGAAGACAGAGATGCCAGACTATGGGGGGAGTGGAGGGTAGAAGATGGGTGCCAGACCAATTTGGAAGGGGGGAGAAAGGGAGAGGCACAGTAACAGAGCAAATGGAAGACGCAGAAGGAAGAGAGACAGTGGATGGAAGGAACTGAATAAGAACATGAGGAAAGCAGAAACCAGGCAACAAAGGTAGGAAAAGAATTCTATTTCTTTTTTTTTGCTTCAGGATAAAGTAGTATATTAGTTGTGTTGATAAAAATTTATAAACAAAAGAGGCTCTGGTAGAAACCCGTTTACAAAGTGTGTATTCTTCCCAATTAATATTTCCAAATTAATAAAGTCTTTTTGCTTATTTGTAAATGGGTTTCTACCAGAGCCTTTAATTCAGTAGCATAATTAAATGAAATAACTATTTCTGAAGTTTATAGGGATGGGCAGGGACGGAGGGGATTCCTCACGGGGACGGGCGGGGACAGAGGACATTCCTCGCGGGGACGGGTGGGGACGGAGGGATTCCTCACGGGGACGGGTGGGATTCCTCACGGGGACGGGTGGGGACGGGTGAGACTTTGGCGGGGACGGGTGGGATTTCTGTCCCCGCGCAATTCTCTAGTCCGCAATTAAGATATGCGGCGCGGCGGGAGGCGAGTGTGCCGGTGTCTGCTTTACAGCTCACCTGGCAACAGGTCCGGACTGGCCATTGGGAGGACCGGGCATTGTCCCGGTGGGCCGCGGCCCATCCTCCTGTGCTGGCTGCAGTCCTGTGAGTGGATGTTTAGCCTGCCTGTCTTCCCCTTAGTATCCTATGAGCCAGGCAGTATGTGAGGGGGAAGTGGGGGGAGGAAGAGAAGTTTCACACTGAGTCTGTCACAGGAACTCAGTGAGGCTGTATTGTGACTCCACATGTGACATCTGTAATCAGGAACAGTTCCTAGTGCTCCCATGCTAGAGAGGTGAGGATATGGGGGATGTTAATGTGTCTAATAATGTGCTCCTCTGTAAAAACCTCTGTATCTTCCATGGGGGACATGCTAAATTCGAGGAAATAAAAAAGCTGCTTATGATGATTGCATAGAGAAGTTCAGTAAGCTGAGAGGAGGGCTGGGCTCTCTGTGAACAACCAACACACTAATCCTCTGCGCTGTACCTTATGGAAAACTCAATATAGCAAAAAACAGTAAAGTGTATATGTGGCCCTTCACAGTGCTTTTGTAAACATCATAATAAAATAACAAAGGCTCCAATAATGAAAAATAAAAGTCCTTTTCCCATACACTCAGGTTGCACAAGTCCGGTTTTCACCCGGACAGTATATTTTTTGACCAAAACGGATGTCTACAATTAGTAAAATTCCCCAATCACATATTTTTTTATGGGGACGGATTTGTATACAGCACTTCATTAGATTTTTTTTATTATACAAATTTTATCTTTTTGTAGACTTGAAGTCTTGAACAAAGAAAATGAGTACAGCAAAAAAAGCAAAAACAGATAGTGGAAGACCATTCCAAGAGGCCTGGACAGAGACATATGGAGTGATTGAACGCAGTGGGAAAGCATTGTGTATTATGTGTAATGAAAGTGTTGTGTCTCGCACATCAAGTGTCAAACGTCACTTTGAGACCAACCATAACAGTGTTGCTGAACTTGGTTTAGCTCAAAGAAAAGAGTTCCTTGTAGGAAAATTAAAGAAATATCACTCCCACTCTCTTAGTTTTAGCAACTATCTTTCAAAAACTAATCATCTTACAGTTGCCAGCTTTCAAATTTCACTGTGCAAAGCAAAACATGGTAAGCCCCTCTCTGATGGAGATTTTATCAAAAAGGCAATTTTGGCTGGGAGTAATTCACTCTTCCATGATTTCCAAAACAAGGATAAAATTGTGCGGCGCATCTCTGAGATGCCGCTAAGCAGAAATACTGCAAAAGATAGGGTTCTGCGAATGGCTGCTGATGTTAGTCAACAGCTTACTTGCGACTTACAAAAAGCACCCTTCTACTCCATGTGCTTGGATGAAAGTACAGATGTTACTAACCATGCAAGACTAGTGCTCATTTTGCGTTATGCTACTGGTGACATCATGAGAGAAGAGCTGGTAAAACTGCTGTCTTTGCCTGGAAGAACACAAGGGATAGATATCCACAATGCTGTGATGGAGGCTTTTTCATCACTAGACATAAGTCCAGAAAAAGTGGTTTCAGTTACTAGCGATGGAGCACCTAGCATGGTGGGGACAACATCAGGATTCATTCATTTCTTTGCTAAGGAAGCAAAACATCCACTAATTCAATTTCACTGCATAATACATCAAGAGGCTCTCTGCGCCAAAGAAAGCAGCAAAAAACTTGACGATGTCCTCAAAAATGTAACAAAAATGGTGAACTTCATCATGGCGCGTGCTCTTAATTTTTGACAATTTCAAGCCCTTCTTGATGAGGTTCAGGCACAATATAACACTTTACTGATGTACAATAATGTCCGGTGGCTGAGCAGAGGACGAGTGTTAGAGAGATTTGTGGCCTGCTTGGAAGAAGTTAGGCTATTTATGAACGAAAAGGGGGAAGACTATCCTCAACTCACCAACATGGCCTGGCTTACCAACCTCATGTTCTTTACAGATTTTACTAACCACTTTAATGTACTAAACAAAAAATTACAAGGCATGGGAAAAACAGCAGAAAGCATGTTTAGTGACATCAAAGCTTTTGAGAGAAAATTGCATGTTTTTGAAAAAGTCCTTGAGAGTGGACAGCTAAAATATTTTCCCAACCTAAAAATACATTTGGATAATTCTACAACATTTGTGGACAGTCATAAAAAACACCAGGAAATCCACAAAGCATATTCCACCATTGTAGCCGAAGCAAAGGAGAATTTTAGTAAAAGATTTTCTCAGTTCCGTAAGATGGAGACAACCCTTTCATTTATAACTTCCCCAGAAAAGTCCACAGTTGAAGATCTTGATCTTTCCTGCTTACAGTGGTTGGATATTCAAAATTTGGAAATGGAGCTACTGGAATTTCAAGAAAGCTCTATCTGGAAAAGTAAATTCAATGACCTGCGTGCGGCTCTTGAACGTATTGAGTTTGAAAGGGTGACAAATGAAATCACTGCTAGCAGTTCTGAAAATGAAATCCTAAAAGCGTGGAATTCTCTGCCAGACAATTTTAAGTCCATGAAAGCACTTGGGATTGCTCTTCTTACTTTGTTTGGGTCATCCTATGCTTGTGAGCAGCTGTTTTCGGCTTTGAATCATATAAAATCTGATGCTAGAAACAGATTAACGGATGACATGAGTGCTGCATGTGTTGCTCTGAAATTAACGCACTATGAGCCAAGGATTGACAAGTTATCAGCATGCATGCAACAACAAAAATCACATTAATTTTTTTCAGAGCATGCCCAATGCATATGTTTACATGAAGCAGTGTTTTCAGTTTGCAGTTAAGACACTTTCTAAGTTATTTAAATATTATTTAAAGATGTTATTTAAAAAAGGGACTTTACATGGCCCTGTTGTATTCCAATCTGGAATTTCCAATAAAAACGGTTGGTTTAATTGAAAGCTCTTTTGTTTTCTTTACATCATATTGTTAGAAATGTAATGATTTAACTATTTTCAAATTTGATTGTAAATTTTACAAAAAAACATGTATAGACTCTTTGGGAATACACACCGAGTTTTGACATAGTTAACAGTTTTAAGAAGTTTATCTTTTTTTTTTTACTCAGGATACATTTGACATGTTATGTGAATAATACATTTAAAATATATTGTGTAACTGAATCAAATTCTTCCTAAATTCATTAAATTGAATGAAATCATTAAAACATTATAAATTGCCAATAAAATTAAATGAAAACCAAAGGATTGTGAATCAAATTGATTCTCTGACAATACAAAGATTTCAACCTTTAAAAATGATGTTACATAGTTCAGGCAACTTTATAAAGAGTTTTTAGATACTAAAATCTTGTTATTAAGGTTTAATTGACGTGCTGGCACTTTGAGGAAATTCTTTGGTTTTGTGCGGCAGTTTGGGCACTCGGGCTCAAAAAGGTTAGCCATCACTGGTCTAGTTCATCTTATCTGCATAATCCTGATACCCTGCACAGAATTTATAGCATTGGTGTGGAGGAAGAGAGAAAGAGATATTTGAAGGGAGAACTGTTGGGAAAAGAAAGGAAGAAATGGTGGACCTGGGGAAGGGAGGCAGGCAGGCAGGGGGAGAGATGGGATTGGGTCTTTTGGGAAGAGAAAGGGAGAGAAGTTGGATCTTGGGATGGGAAGGAGGGAGAAATGTTAGGTATGTGGATGGAAGGCAGAGATGCAGCATCTCTCTTTTTCCCCCCTCCATTTCATTGTTCAGCATCAAAGGAGGAGGGAAGAAGAAAACAGAAAAGAGAGGGAGCAAAATGTTGGACCATGGAGATAGAGGAAGAGAGATGGACCCATAGGAGGGCAGGAGGGAAGAGAGCTGGGATAAGAAGATGCTGGGCAGGAGATGGAAAGAAAGGGACAGGGAGTTACAACCTGACCAGTGGAGAGAGGGAGGGGGATTCTGAAAGTGGTGAGCCATGTGGATGAGGTCAAAAGGGAGATGACAAGATGAGTGAGAGAGGAGTGAGTACAGTGGTAGAAATGTGGTAATGGGGAGTAGATAGAAGGAAATAGGAGGCTGGGAAAGGAGTGAGATGGAAAATGGGAGAGCTAGGGACTGAAAGAAGATGGAGGATTGAGAGGTAGCTGAACATTTATAAAGAAGAAGGGTGAGAAAGAAGGCAAGATTTGAGTGGACAGAGGCAAAAAAGAGAAAAAGTTAAGAAGGCTGAAAGGGAAAAATCAATACATTGGAGACAGGCATAAGGAAAGAATGGAACAGTATTGAGAGGGGGAAAACTGGACAGCAAACATTGGAAAGAGAATTGGTAGAAGATCGACAAAAATCAGAAAGAGAAACTGGGACCAAGATGATGGAAAAACAAAACATCCAGACAATAAGGTAGAAAAAATTGTTTTATTATGAATTTATTAACTGGAATATGTTAGCTTTGGGATATTTGCATCACAATTATTTTTGTATTCAGTGGCGTAGTCAAATACAGCTGATTTGGAAGAGGGACTGGAGCCCAAAATTAGTGGAGGGGCACCAAAGTTTCTCCCTGCCTGAGTGCAATTTATAAATACTTGAGCTAGTGGAGATTCCCAAGCCCTGCCAACTGAAGACATCTTCCTCCAATCTGGCAACTCAAAATCTCCAAGCTTTGCAGCCAAAGGCAATATCCTCAAGCTGCCCCTGCTTTCATGCATACATGAAAACCAAGGGGGGGGGGGCAGGGAGGAGGCCCAGAAAAGCAGTAATATTTACCCTGATTAAACGATCCTCCACGTGCGCTGCTGACAGCTGATTCAGCATCCCCGCTCTGATGAGGCTCACCTCAGAAGATGCTCACCATAGCTGTAATAGAAGTGAATGGGACAACCAGGAACGCGCATCCCTGCTCATCAGAGTGGGGATGCGGAAGCCTGTGGCTGCTCCCACTTTCAGCGGTGTACATGAAGGTTCACTCAGTCAGGGTAAGAATTACTGCTTTTTTGGGTTCTTCTCAACAGTATCGCTTTAATGAAGGTTTATTATTAGATACGTACATCTTCTATATTAGTGATTGCAAATTTGGGACCTGCTCAGCCTTTTTTTTTTGCTCATCAGCTAGTGTTAGTGTTGGTGTTTGTGCGGCCCATAAAATTTTTTTGTCCAATGTGGCCCAGGAAAGCCAAAAGGTTGGACACCCCTACCCTACTCCTTCACCGTGAGCAGGGAGGGGTAACTTTCATAGCGTTCCAGGTCGTGGGCCAACCCTCTTCCCTACTCCTACTCCTTCACTGTAAGCAGGGAGGTTAATTTGCATAGCATCAAATTTGCACCAACATATTTCCCTGTCCCGCCCCTCCTGGCTATTTTTTCGTGCTACCCGGCTAGAAAAAATTTCTGGGGAGAACAGTGTACCTGATTGCGGTGGTAGCGGCCTGTTACCTGATTGCGGCGGTGGCGGCCTGTTCCCCAATGGTTGTGGCTTGGGGGAGGGCAGAGAGAAGTAAAGAAAGAAAGGGGGGACAGGGAGACAGAAAGAAAGAAGGGAAACGGGACAGACAGAAAGGGGCATGGAGAAAGAAAGAAAGGGCAGGCATGGTGAAAGAAAGGGGGCACGGAGAGAGAGAGAAAGACAGACATATAGAAAGAATGGGGACATGGATAGAGAGAGAAAGAAAGAAGGGGGCAGGGTGAAAGAAATAAAAGTTGGGGGAGGGAAGGAGACAGATGCCTGACCAGGGGAAAGGAGGGAGGGAGAGAAAGGAAAGAAAGCGATGTCAGACCATGGAAATAGGGACAGAAGAAGAGAGAATAGAAGGTGAGCAAGGGACATCAACGCCTTTGTGAAAGCTTCAGGTTTGAAAACAATAATACATGCAAAATGACACCAGCGCAAGGTTTTTAAAATTATAACCAAGATTTATTGAATTATTGTTTCTATTTTTCCATTATTAGATCAAAAGAACAGCTTAACGTAAGAACAGCTATCATTGCTTAACGTTGCGCTAATGATAGATCATTAGAGGTGCCAAAGGTTGGCCTTCTCCTAACGGTCTCGCTTTACTAGCTCCAAAATTCCTATTATATGCTGTTGGCTTTTCGTGACATCATCATCATAATCAACCAATAACAATCCTATGGGTGGTCTTAAAGTTGGACAAAGAAACATTCCTCCACATTTAAGTTATACAAAGTTTTCAGAAAATTACTTTTGATTTCTGAATTAACATTAACATATTCAAAAGAATTCTACAATTATTAACAGGGTGCTGAGAAATTCTCAACCTCTCCTTAAATTGACAGTAACTTTAGTCTGGAAGAGGAAAGCTGACAGCTTCATGTTACACACAGTGATAAGCATGGGCTTCCAATGCCCCCCTTCCTATTCTGGAGACTGAAGCAACAGTCTCTGACTCTAATTACTCCCAGATGTTGCCGCAGGATTTTCCTTAGTGTTTCTTCAGGTTTAAACTATATAAAATATTGGAAATTAAGTACACACCATTCTTTCACGTATCTTTCATTCGTTCAGGGCCCCTTTCACACACAACACAATATATTACATTCATACTTAATACACGTTATATCTCAGTTTGGAATATGGAGTCTAATATGCTCTTCTTAACTGGCCTAAGCACATCTGTTATCAATTAGAACCACGAGGCTAAAGGCGGGAAGCTGTACAAAAAACCAGAGAGGACAAAGAACAGCAGGGAACCAAGATGGAGTTCTTAATATCTCTATGCATGTATGTTACGCTTTACCTAATTTCCTCTATGATCTGGCTTAATAGCAAAGTACATAAAGAGAATATTATTATTCTTTTTCTTAATATTTATCTATAGTGTGTTTTTCTGGCCTTGGCTACATCTATATTCAGATTTTTATTCACCTGTTTTTCTGTACGCTTCTATTTGGGCGCGGTCCTTAACTAACACAGATGTTTGTCTAACTAGAATTACCCAGAATCATACGAAAAACTGGCCTTTTGTAGAAAAACTTCACAAAAAAAATACTGCACTATCATGGTCTGACATCCATTCCCATTTCCGTCCCATAACCAGCCACGAGCCACTACTCAAACCCCTCTTGAATATTACTGAATTTATGAAGTAATATTTATAATTAAGCTCGTGGTCTTATCTGTGGCACTGGGGTTTACTTTGGGTACGGTTCTTCTTATGGATCAGTATGTGTCTGTGCAAGTATATTCTTTTAATGCCAATTAGATAGCAAAAGCCAGAAAAATGTACTACCTAGGCCTGCAACGGCAGGTGCCTAGAAGATCTTACCCAAAGCATACTTGAATTCTCTAGTGAGAATGCAAGCAAATCCCATCCACTATCTCTATATATAAAAGGCTAACTCGCGCATGCGCACTCCTATCAGCGTGCTTCCGTGATCCGTATGTCCGTGGCCGGCAAGAGTGCACATGCAAGCTTACAACAGCCCGCACTCACGGTCTGGCAGGCTCACTACAGTTTTTCGCAGTGGCGGCTCACCTGCTTCGCCTTCCTCTTCCTGCCAGTCTCAGCCGGGCTCACTCCTGGCAGCCCTGAACCTGTTCTCCGTTCCTCGCACGACGGGCCAGTGAGTGGCGCGGCGGGGGCAATGCAGGTGGAGACTGTTGTTGGCGGCGACTCTTGGCGTCGGAGACGGAGGGAAGGGGGGTGGGAGGCAAGAAGTTCGGCAGCATAAACGCAAATTGTTTGCAGTGCGAGCAGGAGGAGGGTGAGACCGAAGCCATTACTCCGGAGTTTTACAGCGAGATCCCGGAATACACCCTCCCCTACGAGCAGGCATAGGAAAGGGGTGTGGCAAAGGGGGAAAGCAAGGAAAGGCTGCCCAATCTCCTGTGGGGACCTGATGTGTCCTGTGTCCGTCCGTGGCCGCGGCTTCAGGCGTATGCGCCAGTTAGGGAGCGGCGCTGGCGGCGGATGGCGGAAGGAGGGCTCATGGTCCTGCCGCCGCTGCCGCTCCTGTTCACAGCAAGTCGCCGACTCCCCCCCCCCCTTCCCGCAACAACCGCTACCACTCCTGTTCAAAGCGGCCTGCTGAGGTTAGCGGCCGGCTGTAACGAACCTCGCAGGCCGCTCTCCACATGGTAGCACGTTCCCTCTGACGCGATCGCCTCAGAGGGAACATGCTACCGAGTTGGAGAGCGGCCTGCGAGGTTCGTTACAGCCGGCCGCTAACCTCAGCAGGCCGCTTTGAACAGGAGCGGTTGCGGGAAGGGGGGGCGTTTTAACAGGAGGAGTCGCCGAAAAAAACCTTCAGCCGCAGCAGGCCAGCACGTGGGAAGGAAAGGGGGAGGGGCCGAACGGAGCAGGGCAGCTCAAGGTAAGAAGGGAATGGGGGGTGGGTGAAAATGCTTCTACTACTCAGCAGGGACCTGGAGGGGAAGGGAAATACGCTGCTGCTTCTGCAGAGGAAAGTGGTGGTGGGGGAGAGAAGGGAATGGGGGGTGGGTGGGGGAAAATGCTGCTACTACTTCTCAGGGATCTGGAGGGGAAGGGAAATATCACAGCTGCTTCTGCAAAAGAAAGTGGGGGGGGGAGAGAAGGGAATGGGGGGTGGGGGAAAATGCTGCTACTGCTTCTGCAAGGACCTGGAGGGGAAGAGAAATACGCTGCTGCTTCTGCAAAGGAAAGTGGGGGGGAGAGAAGGGAATGGGGGTGGGTGGGGGGAAATGCTGCTACTACTTCACAGGGATTTGGAGGGGAAGGGAAATATCACTGTTGCTTCTGCAAAGGAAAGTGGGGGGGGGGGGGAGACACAGAAAGAAATACAGACAGACAAAGGAGGCTAGGGAGAGAGACAGACAGAAATAAAGACAGACAGGGGACCAGAGAGAGACAGAAAAAAAGACAGACAGACAAAGGGTGCCAGGGAGAGAGAGAGAAAAATTGCAGGAGGGAGAGAGACAGAAAGAAAGGAAGAAAGAGACAGGAGCAGGGAGAGAGACATAAATAAAGAAAGACAGACAGCCATATATTCTAGCACCCGTTAATGTAACGGGCTTAAACACTAGTTCTAGATAAAACCCATTCAAGTGTACATTTATGTAAGTTGCTGCCTAAGCCATATCATACAGGAAACTTACCATTCCAGTGATAGCTAGACAGCGTCTGTTCTAGGTGCAAGTACAGTCCTAGAGCAGAGTCTGTTGTTTTATTCATAGAGGTATTCATGAAACTCCAGTACTTTTGAAGTTAAAAAAGGTCAGAAATTTAGAGAAAGTATAGCTAAAGAAAAATAGAACCCTAGATTTCCCTAAGATAAAGAGAACCTCAGTATTACCTAATGTAATTGGTCCCTATGCTCAAAAGTGTTATGTTATAGAACCCTGGAATTAAATCAAAAAAGTGTAAAATAATGCACAGTGTTAAGAAAACCAAATATATGCTTAATATGGAAATGTAACTCATGTGCAGTTAATGCATTCAGTGAAGGCACATCAGATATAATTTTTCTCTTTCTGTGTGTGGCAGGAACTCATTTTTCAAATTTAAATTAAAATCATTAAAAGGACTGATGATATCAGCTGTTAAACTCAATTAAACAATATTGTGGCATTGTGTAACAGCTTAGAAGCTGCCACTGTATATGGAATACAGTCATATGAAATAAAATTTAAAATACAGGATAAACAAAATATTTTCTGAGAACAATGCATGAAGACAATGATAAAGAAAATAGTTATTAACACAATATCATAATAAGTCTATTGAATTATGCAAAAGTATAATTAAAGTTCAGAAGTCTAATTCAAATGGAGTGATTTAAAGTAACGTGGTTTAAGATAAAGTCTGTTTTTTCTTTCAAAATTTTTTATGAGTCCAGAAATGTCTTTTGCAAATAGTTTTTAGCAACTTGTAAGGTCGGAGTCTCTAAATTAATTTCAGTGAAATTTAAATCATGGCTTTAAAAAGTTCATGCTGCAACGTTTTCAGAATTCAAGCTTGGCTTTTCTGTAACTATGGAACTGTTTGTGTTCTTGAACACAGACAAAGGAACACTGAAATTCCCGCCAAAAATTCAGCTTCGGAATTTTTCTCTGTGTTCTCCACAGCTCTAGTGGTGGAATGTGGTACTGCTGATCAGTGTAAATCCTGGAAGAGAAGCACATGGTCATTAACAAAAGAACAAAGAAAAGAAACACATGAAACGTTTTCCCCTCTGCAAACAGTGCTAGTTCTTGCATCGCAGAGTCACAGTCTCTGTGTTGACTTGTGAAAAAGATTCAAAGAAGTTTCTTAACTGAAATACAAACACACAGATTAAATAGACTTTTTTCAGAGTCCTATGGTACCAAATATGGCCACAGGAAAATTTAAACATGCAGACACATTCTCTACATGGTAAAATTAGACTTTCTTTTTTCCTAACACCAGGGAATTATTCTCAATCCATATTCCTTATTAGGTTCCTATCCTGAAGAGCTTACTAGTAAAAAGTAAGCAAAATTCAATTCCGAATTCATCCACTTACATAAAAGTTTATTATAATTATTCTTTTCCGGTAACAAGGTTAACAAGCCTTTTGTTTCACATTTATTTTAATTATCAAAAAAAAATATAGGTACTTAACCTCTATTTTTGTTAATCTTTTTATTTTAAACTGCCCAAATTTTAATTTTAAAATGCATTTAAATTTAATTACTTCCTAATCATACATTTCCGGGCAATACACACTTTTAAAGCCACTCAGGGGAATAAAAATATATATTCAGGACTAATTTGAACCCTGAGATAAAAATACAAAGGCAAGGAAACTTTTTCCTTTATGCACACTGTCACAAACACAATATTTCTTTTAAGCATGGCATCTATTGCTAGAATAAATCTTTTTCTTTGCACAAAATTATCCTTGAGCCTAATCGAGGGTTTTTTTTTTCTTTCTACCATCTCCCCTACCTTAGCATATCCCTTACAATCAGGGAATTAACACATTTCACAAGCTTTCTTTTCACATTCGTGTACATTCAAAGCCAGACATTAAAACTTTCTTTTTCTTTCCACTTAACCATCTCGTTTAAATATCACTTTCTGATGCCTTCTGATCCTACATTCTTTTTCTTTCAACACTCTTACAACTTTTAAAAATAGTGAAATTCACTCTTTATTCTTACTGGGATGCAAACCCACATGGTCTTCTAAACACTAAAAAAGTTCAGCAAAGGTATCTCTATTGTTCTCAACACAGCAAGAATCACTTAGCTATGCAAACTCTCCCAACTGTCTTTTGTTTTCCTAAATCAGAAACAAATTGAATTAAATTCTCGCAATTCACAAGACACTTTGCAGCAGCATACCGGCTGATCGGAACTCCAAACAGCATGCATTTCCCTAAGCTGGTACAGTTTTATCAGAGAGAGATCACATTGAATCCTGATACCTTGATTTTACATTCCTCTGCTAGCTCATAGTTAAAACAGAATTTTAAATCAATACCTGTTTTTTGAAAAATCCCAAACTTTCAGACACTCCATGCTGTGGAATTTTCCTCCCCCTCCTCTTTCCTCCCCCATCCCCCTCCCCTCTGCCTGGTAGTGAACAAAGGAGAAACTCAAAAAGCCCGCCTTCCAGCTCACGTGACAGGCTCTGTGGAAGGCATCGAGGGAGGAAAAAGGTGGGGGTGAAAATCCCCCATTTGCAGCCCGCTCTTTCAAACAAAGGAGCTGCCCAGAGCGAAAGGACTTTTTACTCCAGCGAGACATCATTAACTTTTCACAAAACAAGTTAATTCAGAGATAGAGAGACAGCCTGGAAGTTTAGAGAGACAGAAACTGGAGTTTAGAAAGACAAAGCTGAGAAACACAATTTCTTTTCTTTTCAAATTAGCAATACAATAGCCAGTTTGCTTTACTTCAGATAGGCACTGGGAGAAGACGGAGGAGGGGGTGACTTCCCTCAGCCCGTGTTTTCAAACAAAGAGACGGAACAGCGAGGGAAACTTTTCAAAGTCAGATTAAAACGGACAGTTTTCTTTTTCACAGAGAAAAAAAAGTTAGTTCAGAGACAAAGCTTAGACACACAGCAGGGAAGAACAAATTTTTTTCTCTTCTGACAAGCAAAAACTTGTCGGCTTTCTCACGCACTTCTACCTTAAAAATTTTTTTTTCTTTCAGACAGGCACTGCTCAGTTTAAAAGCCAGATGGAAAAATGCCAGCACTGCAAGGAATTTTTTCTTTCTTTTCACAGAGGAACCAGCAATATGGACCATCAGCTAAAAAAGCTACAAGCCACCTTTGCTGTTCCACTGGGCTGTTACATTCTTTCTGTGTTACTTTTATTTCTAATTTTTTCTTTTTCTTTTTCCATTAACATTTAATTTCCACTAACTTCACATCCCTCTACCCACAAATTTATACAATTATGTACAGATATATACAAGCATGCTCCGTATTGTTAAATAATTTTTTTTTCTTTTTTTTTTAATTTTCTTTAAACAGGCGTATACTCACAATTTTCCATTGTCCGCCATTTCCTGCGCAGCCAGTCAACCTGTCATCTAATGATAACGTGACTAACACTTTTGTTTCACAACCATGCGAAATCTCTAGAGTTCCTATGAATAACCTATAAGCTTTTTCAAGCCGTCAAATTAGTTCCCGGGTTTCGGCACCAATTGAGCAAGGGACATCAACGCCTTTGTGAAAGCTTCAGGTTTGAAAACAATAATACATGCAAAATGACACCAGCGCAAGGTTTTTAAAATTATAACCAAGATTTATTGAATTATTGTTTCTATTTTTCCATTATTAGATCAAAAGAACAGCATCATTGCTTAACGTTGCGCTAATGGGAGATCATTAGAGGTGCCAAAGGCTGGCCTTCTCCTAACGGTCTCGTTTTACTAGCTCCAAAATTCCTATTATATGCTGTTGGCTTTTCGTGACATCATCATCATAATCAACCAATAACAATCCTATGGGTGGTCTTAAAGTTGGACAAAGAAACATTCCTCCACATTTAAAAGTTATGCAAAGTTTTCAGAAAATTACTTTTGATTTCTGAATTAACATTAACATATTCAAAAGAATTCTACAATTATTAACAGGGTGCTGAGAAATTCTCAACCTCTCCTTAAATTGACAGTAACTTTAGTCTGGAAGAGGAAAGCTGACAGCTTCATGTTACACACAGTGATAAGCATGGGCTTCCAATGCCCCCCTTCCTATTCTGGAGACTGAAGCAACAGTCTCTGACTCTAATTACTCCCAGATGTTGCCTCAGGATTTTCCTTAGTGTTTCTTCAGGTTTAAACTATATAAAATATTGGAAATTAAGTACACACCATTCTTTCACGTATCTTTCATACATCATTCATTCGTTCGGGGCCCCTTTCACACACAACACAATATATTACATTCATACTTAATACACGTTATATCTCAGTTTGGAATATGGAGTCTAATATGCTCTTCCTAACTGGCCTAAGCACATCTGTTATCAATTAGAACCACGAGGCTAAAGGCGGGAAGCTGTACAAAAAACCAGAGAGGACAAAGAACAGCAGGGAACCAAGATGGAGTTCTTAATATCTCTATGCATGTATGTTATGCTTTACCTAATTTCCTCTATGATCTGGCTTAATAGCAAAGTACATAAAGAGAATATTATTATTCTTTTTCTTAATATTTATCTATAGTGTGTTTTTCTGGCCTTGGCTACATCTATATTCAGATTTTTATTCACCTGTTTTTCCGTACGCTTCTATTTGGGCGCGGTCCTTAATTAACACAGATGTTTGTCTAACTAGAATTACCCAGAATCATACGAAAAACTGGCCTTTTGTAGAAAAACTTCACAAAAAAATACTGCACTATCATGGTCTGACATCCATTCCCATTTCCGTCCCATAACCAGCCACGAGCCACTACTCAAAGGGAAGGTAAGACATGGAACATAGATTTTGAAAAGAAAGCAGAAAAATTGAATATTAAGTTAATGCCAAAGGTGGATGCAAGGCAGAAAGTGAAGACAGAGAGAAAACCAGTCAAAAGACAAGAAGACCCTAGAAACATAGTTAAATGCACAGAAAAATAAAGTCACCAGACAACAAAGGTAGGGAAAATGATTTTATTTTCAATATAATGATTGAAATGTGTCAGTTTTGAGAAAGGAAAGATATTAAACTTTAAATGTGAGGGCTGCAGAAAAAATAGGGTACTTGGAGGGCCACAGAAAAAATAAAGAAAAGATTTATAAACTATAGAGTTTTACCTCATGCAAAGTTGTCATTTCTTTAATAAGACATTAACTATTTTTTTTTTTGCGGTCCTCCAAGTACCTACAAATCCAAAATGTGGCCCCACTAAGGGTTTGAGTTTGAGACCACTAGTCTAGAGGAAGGCTACTAAAATGGTTAGTGGTCTTCCTATAATACATTTTTTTCATCTGCTCTTGATAACCTCACTCCTATCATTTCAGGTTTCATACGATGTACCAAGCCGCAGACCTGACTGATCCCTATGATCCAGCGAAAACAAAAACAGCTTTGGAGAAGATGTCAAAGATGCAGGCTTTATTGAAGATACAATCTTTTAATCCACATGATAAAATATCTAGGACCCAAAGAATGGGAACTAAGAAGGGCTAGATTCACTAACCTGCCCGAATCGGAACAATCCATTTCCTATTCGGGCAGCTCCAACTGATTCACAAATCAGTCATATTCAAATGGAGGCGATCGGAGGAACGCCCCCATTTGCGAGCAGGGATCGCAAATGTACGATCCCCGCTCATGCGCAGACCCTGACAGTAGTGACAGGGCTGTCAGGGCTTTTGCCGGGTTTGGTTTTGTTTTTTCATTTTTTTTTATAGGCCACAAAATATCAGGCCTATTAAGAAAATGAAAAAAAAAAGCCCCACAGCCCGACACCCCCTCCGTAGGCCACCCACGGCACAGCACGGCCTACCCCTGACACGGCACGGGCCGACACCCCGCCCGTTAAAAGTTGGGAGCAGGAGGGGTGCTCTGTCCTTCCTGCTCCATAGGCTCACCAATCCCCTGACTGGGCCGGGCTGCACCCCCTGAATCCAATCTGGAAGCAGGAGGGGTGTTCAGTCCCTTCTGCTCCTTTGGGTCCAGCGACGTGTCTGCCTGGGCCTTTGGCCCCCACCCCGGTGCATCATGTGATGCACAGGGAGGAGCTTAAGGCCTTGATTGGCTTAGACGCCTCGGGTTCCTTCCCCATTGGGAGGGGCCTGACGTGCTTGAGTCAATCAGGGATCCCAGATCTGGAGGAAATGTCTCTTACACTTTTAACTGGCTATAGCTTCTCTCCACTCCAAAAGCAACATTGTAATGAAGTCTTTTTCTCCATAGGAGGGAGCCACTGTAGTGGTCCACACTGACAGGATTATCTTTTTACTCAAAACTCTAACCCACCGCATAAACTACCACTGTCCCCACAAAGGAAGTAAAAACATTTCATACTTATCCAGCAGGAGGCCTGCTGCGGACAACGGTATGGTATAATCAGAAAAAACCTACACATAGCGGACCACTAGTCTCCAAAAACGCTTAACTTTGGGACACAACCAAAAGGCATAGATAAATAAATGGGCATGATGCATACATTTCTGGCAGTTGGGCGATGGTACAAACCCGTAATGGTGGAGCTGGTTCTGTGTATAATATGCCCGTTGGAGCACCTGAAATTTACATTCTCGCTGGTCAGAATTAACCGAAATGCTCGGTATCCAGCGAATCAAACTGCCAAATCCAACGAAGCTGGGGGAACACCCAAGTCGACACACCATTTCTCCCGCAACACCTCCCTACTAGGAGGCGGAGTTAGACTCTGAATAGCGTTATGCAACCCAGAGATGGTAAACCATCTTCTAAGAAAGGTAATACCTCCTGAAAACGGGTCTCAATTGGAAAAGTCAAGCTAACCCTGTCCAGCGATTGACTATAATGCTGCAGTTGCTTAAAAATCTCCCAAGGATAACTGGCACGAAGCCTGCAGCTCCACCCAAGACAATAGTGAGCCATCTACCCGTAAAACATGATGCAAGAGTAAATCCCCTGAGCGCTGAGTTTCCAGAAACTAACAGTGTCGGAACCCGGGGAGAACTGCAAATTAACCTGGATATGCAGGTAACCAGTCACCCGGGGGTTGCCACCCCATGTCCCCACCAGAAATGACCAGATCTCCCATAAGAAACGCAACAGTAAACTACGTTTAAAACAATCTTGGAGATGACACTGAAATATGTGAAGGAGAGAAAGAATACTCCAGGGAGCAAACAAAACTGTCTCCAGTTGCTTGGGAGTGTAGTCCTGATGGTCTGAGAATCAGTTCCCCCAATTTCACATCAAATAGGCCAAGTTATAAGCCCAAAAATCAGGAAGGTCCAATCCCCCATTCCTCCATGCTCCCACCATAAATTTAAATGCCATCTTTGGCTTCTTCCCATTCCAACAGAAACGGGAGATCAGGGAATATAGCCGCTCAATATCCTTCTTTCAAGAGCCACAACAGAAGGAGCTGCAATACGTATAACCATTTAGGAAACAGGGACATACTAAACAATTGCACTCTCCCAATAAAGGAAAGGGGAGTGAAGCCAAATGGGACAAAAGTTCCTCAGTAATGCGAAATAAAGGCTCAACATTGCTGCGATACAGAGTCGATGTCTGGGGAGTTAATGTTGTTTGTACTTGTTCCAGTTTTCATCCGTTTTTGACCTTTTCCATTCCTTAAATGAAGTTTTCTTGTCTCTGATCGCTTCCTTCACCTCTACAGTGAGCCATGCTGGTTCTTTGTTCTTTTTCCTCTTGGATCCCTTGTTGATACGCGGTATATATATATTTTGCGCCTCGGTGACTGTGTCCTTAAAAAGGGACCAAGTGTGCTCTAGCGTTTTTACAGAGCTTATCCTCTTCTTAATCTTCTTCTTCTTTAAGAGAAGAAGAGGAAGAAGATTAAAAAGAGGATAAGCACTGTAAAAACGCTAGAGCAAGCTTGGTCCCTTTTTAAGGACACAGTCACTGAGGCGCAAAATATATATATACCAGTGAGAATGTAAACGGATGAAAACTGGAACAAGCACAAACAACATCAACGCAGGTGCCATAAGGCAGTAAAAGGGGCCAAAAGAGACTACGAGGAAAAAATAGCCAAGGAGGCGAATAACTTCAAGCCGTTCTTTCGATATATTAAGGGGAAACGACCCACAAAGGAAGTGGTGGGACCGTTGGATGACCATGGAATAAAGGGAGCACTAAAGGAGGACAAAGCAATCACTGACAAACTGAACACATTTTTTGCATCTGTATTTACCGAAGAAAATATACACAGCATACTGGAACCCATCAGGCTATATGCTGGAAACGAAGACGGAAAGCTGACAGGATTGACGGTCAGTCTAGAGGAGGTATGTAGGCAGATTGATAGGCTTAAGAGCGATAAATCCCCGGGACCGGATGGCATCCATCCGAGGGTCATCAAGGAACTGAAAGGGACCATAGCTGAACTGCTTCAACTAATAGCCAATCTGTCGATCAAATCGGGAAAGATTCCGGAAGACTGGAAGGTAGTGAATGTTACACCTATCTTCAAGAAAGGTTCGAGGGGAGATCTGGGGAACTACAGACCGGTGAGTCTGACCTCTGTACCGGGAAAGATGGTAGAGTCACTGATAAAGGACAGCATCATTGATCACCTTGACGGAAACGGGCTGATGAGGACCAGTCAGCACGGTTTTAGCAAAGGCAGGTCGTGTTTGACGAACTTGCTGCACTTCTTTGAGGGAGTAAACAGACAGATAGATAGACAAGGGCGATCCAGTCGACATTGTATATCTGGATTTTCAGAAGGCGTTCGACAAGGTTCCGCATGAACGACTACTTCGGAAAATTGCAAGCCATGGAATTGAGGGTGAAATACTCACGTGGATTAAAAACTAGCTGGAGCATAGGAAACAGAGAGTGGGGGTAAATGGACAATACTCGGACTGGAAGAGTGTCACCAGTGGGATGCCGCAGGACTCGGTGCTTGGACCCATGCTCTTTAACATCTTTATAAATGATCTGGACATAGGTACGACGAGCGAGGTGATTAAATTTGCGGATGATACGAAGTTATTCAAAGTAGTAAAGATGCAGGGGCATTACGAAAATCTGCAATGTGACATAATCAAGCTCGAGGAATGGGCATCGACATGGCAGATGAGGTTCAACGTGGATAAGTGTAAAGTGATGCATGTCGGTAACAAAAACCTCATGCACGAATACAGGATGTCCGGGGCGATACTTGGAGAGACCTCCCAGGAAAGGGACTTGAGAGTTCTGATTGACAAGTCAGTGAAGCTGTCCACACAATGTGCGGTGGCAGCAAAAAGGGCAAACAGAATGCTAGGAATGATAAAGAAGGGGATCATGAACAGATCAGAGAAGGTTATCATGCCGCTGTATCGGGCCATGGTACGCCGTCACCTGGAGTACTGCGTCCAGCACTGGTCGCCATACCTGAAGAAGGACATGGTACTACTCGAGAGGGTCCAGAGAAGAGCGACTAAGGTGGTTAAGGGGCTGGAGGAGCTGCCGTACAGCGAAAGATTAGAGAAACTGGGCCTCTTCTCTCTCGAACAGAGGAGATTGAGAGGGGACATGATCGAAACATTCAAGGTACTGAAGGGGATAGACTTAGTAGATAAGGACAGGTTGTTCACCCTCTCCAAGGTAGGGAGAACGAGAGGGCACACTCTAAAGTTGAAAGGGGATAGATTCCGTACAAACGTAAGGAAGTTCTTCTTCACCCAGAGAGTGGTAGAAAGCTGGAACGTCCTTCCAGAGGCTATTATAGGGGAAAACACCCTCCAAGGATTCAAGGCAAAGTTAGACGTTTCTTTTGAACAAGAACGTGCGCTGGTAGGGCTAGTCTCAGTTAGGGTGCTGGTCTTAGACCAAAGGGCCGCCGCGTGAGCGGACTGCTGGGCATGATAGACCACTGGTCTGACTCAGCAGTGGCAATTCTTATGTTCTTATGTACGATACCAAGATAACGGAAGGAAGTAGAAGACCATTGTAAAGGAAACTAACCCGGCCAGGAATCGTGGAGCTGTGGGAAAGTGGACATTGCCAAAGATTTGTCAAGGTTCAGCTTAAAGCCAGAGTAATCCCCATATTCTTGAAAAGTAGCCATTAAATTAGCCAAGGATACTACCGGATCTGAGAGATGGACCAGAAGATCGTCCACGAAGGCCAATAGTTTAAATTCAGCAGTGCCTATCCGGATCACTTTGATAGACCCATTATTTAAAATATCCCTAAGCAAAGGGTCCAAGGACAAAGCAAAAAGCGAGTAATCGAAAACGGAGCAGAGCCCATTGGCCCACACAAGGCTTGAGGCAAATGATAAAGTACCCGTATGGCCTCCTGGAAAAAAAACCACACAAACCATATTTGTCCAAGACCGCAAAGAGGAACTGCCACGATATCCGTTTGAAAGCTTTTTCTGCATGAAAGCTGATGACAAGTGATGGAATCTGCACCTGCTCAACATATTCCAGCGTAGTCAGTATGGAGCGTATATTACGGGTGCTTGTACGGCCTCGCACAAAACCAACTTGAGGCGGTGCAATTAATTGTGGTAAATAACAGGTCAGTCGATTGGCCAAAATATTTGCAAACAATTTAGCTTCAGCGTATGAAAGAGAAATTGGTCAATAAGAGAACGAGTCCACCGGGTCTTTGTGGTTTTAATAGGACTATGATCTGCGTTTTCGTAAGCGAGGCTGCCAGCGAAACCTGTTGGACTAAATAATTAAAGATGCCGTGAGGGTGGGAACACGCTAACTTATAGAATTCCAATCCGGTAGCCATCTGGACTCGGGGCTTTCAACAATTGCCCGTCTTGGATAACCGCTCGAACCTCGTCTTCTGTAAATGGTTGGTTGAGGACATCTAAATCGGAAGTGGAAAACTGTGGCAGAAAAAGACCATCCAGGTATCCTTCGCCTTCCATCAAATCCAGGGAAGCGGTATAAAGGGACATAATATTCAAAAAAGATAGCATTAATCTCATCCATCCGGACTATCCAGCCTCCTGACGCGTATAACTGTAAGATATTAGAGGGGCACCTCGCTTGACAAATCGCCCTGGCCAAAAAGTGACTTCGCTTATTACCATGACTGTGGAACTGATTTGCATGGGGTTTTACTAATTTGCATGAGAGGATCGTTATCGGTTCGCTACACTGGTTAGTGAATCTGGTCAGAGGGAAATTGGGTTGGAAAGGGCTCGCAAACCAATCGGTAAACGATCGGTTTGCTTAGTGAATCTAGCCCTTAGTTCCCATTCCTTGGGTCCTAGACATTTTATCATGTGGATTAAAAGATTGTATCTTCAATAAAGCCTGCATCTTGGACATCTTCTCCACAGTTGTTTTTGTTTTTGCCTGTTCCTTGGATCTGGGAAGTACCCAGGGTCAATTTTTGGCTTGCTTGTATTTTGTGACCCCTATGATCCGCTACTTACATTCTTGTGTCTAATCTGTAGAATGTTTTTGGCTGAAATCCTACACTCTTGCTGACTTTATGGTCAGTGCAGTGGATTTTAAACATGCCACCCAGATATAATTCCCACCATAACTCCTTTATTTTGTATTCTGATCCCTCCAGAAACAGAATAAAATCTACTGTATCTTAATTGTACATCTGCAGATGTCTCCTATATTTATTTATTTAATTTGTTTTCCATCCTATTGTCCCCAAAGAGCTCAGAACAGGTTAAACACATAATTTCAGTAAAAGTTTTTATCCTAACTTGACACTAGGGGTCTAATATTAATATACATAATATACAGTTTACTGTTTACAATTTGCCATAGTTATCCTTATAGTGCAAGGTTTTAAGTACAAGTTTTATCCTAATTTGATATACATAGACAGTTTACAGATTAGATTTGCCATAGTTAACATGCAAGATTTTACAATACAAGTTTTCCTTAAGTGACACATACTAGTTCTGGTACCAATATACATTTCTTTGTAGTCCATCGTTCAAGGGCAGGGGTTAGTTGAAGAGGTATGTTTTTATTGCTTTTCTAAAGTTAAGGAGTCATTCAAGGGATCTGATCTGTGGGGGCAGTCAATTCCAGTGGTTCGGTATGAAGTAGAGGTCTGCACGGGAACGGGGATCGCGGGGATCCCGCGGGTCCCGCGGGGATCCCGCGGGTTCCCCCCCTGGCCCACGGGACTCCCACGGGGACGCCCCCTGGCCCACGGGACTCCCACGGGGATGCCCCCCTGACCCACGGGACTCCCACGGGGACGCCCCCTTGCCCACGGGACTCCCACGGGGATGAAAACAACCTACCTAAATTCTGGCGATGCAGCTTACAAGTCTGGCGTCGCGTCGGGAAATAGCCATGTTGAGCAGTGAGCTCAGCACGTACACAGATGAAAGCCTTGCTTGCTGATTGGTCCGGCGGCCCCGCCCCACCGTGCCGCCGGACCAATCAGCAAGCAAGGCTTTCATCTGTGTACGTGCTGATCTCACTGCTCAGCATGGCTATTTCCCGACGCGGGCATTAGGCTGTTTTTTGTCATTTCGGGTGGGGGATGGCAGCGGCAGCAGCAGCCTGAAAAAGAAATCATCCTGGCCGGGTTCGGTGTCATGCTCCGGAGCTTCTACAGCCTTCCTATCTCCCTCTCCCTTCCCCTGCTCCGCGGCTCTCTTCGGCAACTCAGCAGCAGCTTCTGACGTCGGGGCCTACCCTCTGCGAGTCCCGCTTGTTTCAACTTCCTTTTTCCACAAAGGTGGGACTCGTAGAGGGAAGGCCTCGATGTCGGCAGCTTGTCTTGATCACCGCTGCTGACGAGTTGCTTAAGAGAGCCGCGGAGCAGGGGGGTGTTGCCAGGTGCAGGTAGAAGGGAGAGGGCCAGATGCAGGACTCGTGGGTGAGGGAGGAGAAGAGAGAGGGGAGAGAAACAAAAGGAAATATTTCATACTGGGCTGGGCCGGAGTGGAGAGAGGGTGGAAAGATTCTGGCTACAGGATGCATTAATAAAGGAAAAGGGGGGGGGGAAAGCTGAAAATGGAGATAGTGACACAAAGAAGAGAAAGGGTAAGCAGGACCTTCTGAATAAGGATAGAGATACAGAGGGGACATGAAGAGGAGGTGAAATAGAGACATAGAAGTAATGCTGAAAAAGTGTGTGTGTGTGGGGGGGGGAGATAAAGACATTGAAAGGGCAAATGGTGAATATGGGGTAAAGACAAGGACAGAGACAAATGAAGATTCTGAAAAAGTGGTGAGATAGGGATATAGGTGAGATGGACACAAAGAAGGGTGATGCTGGAAAATAGGTGGAATGGTAATTCTGACAGACACAGAAGGGAAATGCTGGATCAAGGAGAGATGGGGCTCAGGCTGGATGGAATGAGGAGAAATGCCTTGTTGGCCCGGAACTTCCTCTCCTACGTCAGAATTGACGTCAGGGAGCGGAATGCTGGTCAGCGCGACGCTTCTGCAGGGAAAGCTTGGGACAGCGGTGGCTTGGGGACTATTCCCCGATGGCGGTGGCAGCAAACCGAGTGGCTTGGGGGAGGGCACGGAGAAAGAAAGAAAGGGGGCAGACAGAGAGACAGAAAGAAGGGGGAACAGGGAGACAGAAAGAAAAAGTTGGGGGAGAGAATGAGGTCTGGAGGAGAGGAAACATACAGGAGGCTGAAAGAAAGGAAGAAAGATTGGATGCACAGTCAGAAGAAGAAAGTGCAACCAGAGACTCATGAAATCACCAAACAGCAAAGATAGGAAAAATGATTTTATTTTCAATTTAGTGATCAAAATGTGTCTGTTTTGAGAATTTATATCTGCTGTCTATATTTTGCACTATGGCTCCCTTTTACTAAACCGCAATATTGTTTTTTAGCGCAGGGAGCCTATGAGCATTGAGAGCAGCGCGAGGCATTCAGCGTAACTCCCTGTGCTAAAACCTACTATTGTGGTTTAGTAAAAAGGGAGGGGGTGTATTTGTCTATTTTTGTATTTTGTTACCGAGGTGACATTGCATAGAGTCATCTGCCTTGGGAAATGTATATGGCAGATATCTTTGTTTTGTGTTCAAAAGAAAAGGAAATGCATTTCTGGTTTTATTTCTACAGTGTTGAAGTACTTGTTGGCCCTTGCTGTGACTGGTGGGGATCCCCAAGCACCGCCAGCAGAGGACCTCCTCTAGAGATGGTCAGAACTCCCCTCCACCAAGCGCAGCAGTCGCTGGCAGCATCCATGAGCCACTGAGGTGCCAGCATCTGTGACTCAGGGACGCTACTGCTGCCTGCCAAGCTTGGCAAAAGGGACCCCAGGCCAACTGCAAAGGAAGTCCTCAGCTGACAGTTTGTGGGTTCTCATCAGCTGAGTATTTATATTTTATATTTACATTAGAGGTTCTGGTAGAAACCCATTTACAAAGTATGTATTCTTCCCAATTAATATTTCCAAATTAATAGTCTCTTTGCTTATTTGTAAATGGGTCTCTACCAGAGCCTTTAATTCAGTAGCATAATTAAATAAAATAACTATTTCTGAAGTTTATAGGGAAGGATGGTGACGGAGGGGATTCCTCGCGGGGACGGGTGGGGACGGAGGGGATTCCTCGCGGGGACGGGTGGGGACGGAGGGGATTCCTCGCGGGGATGGGTGGGGACGGAGGGATTCCTCACGGGGACGGGTGGGGACGGAGGGATTCCTCACGGGGACGGGTGGGGATGGGTGGGATTTTGGCGGGGACGGGTGGGGACGGGTGGGATTTCTGTCCCCGCGCAACTCTCTAGTATGAAGTGGGAATAGGTCCATCGTTTGGTGGTTTGCAGTTGAAGGGCATGACTGGGGGCGTTTTGAGGCATATTTCATCCTAAGAGCGGCGGGACCAGTTCAGCAAATATGGAGGAAGTATAGCCATCACATAGCCCAGCACCATGTCATGCAAGGATTTGAATGCTAGCATCAGGCCATGGAACGTTTGGCTAAGGGCAGCCATTGAACCGATGCTAGAGCCTGGAAGATAGGGTTGCGTGCACGGAGGTTGCACAGAGGTTTTTTAAAAGCCTGGTTCCTGTGTTTTGAACATGCTGGAGTAGGTACCGTAGGCTATTTTGTGGTTTCGGAAGGCTCACATTTTCCACCATAAATGTACTAGGGAGTGTGGTATTTAGACCTGGATCTCCTTGTTCACAGTCCTCTGTGCACTGACCACTGGGCTACTCCTGGGAGCTGCTTGCTTGTTGGATATGCCCATAATACCTGTTATCATCATAGCGCTTGGTATCTCCTTTCAGTTTTAGTTCATAGGGGGTTTGTAGGAAAGTAACCATATCCACTAAGGAATTAAGGAGGGGGGGTCAAGCTTTAATTCATCCAGTAGTCAGCTGGTAATTCAGAGCATCTTTTTTTTTTTTTTTTTAATACCTTGGACATAATTGAAACAGGTCGAGATAAAAAAAAAACATGCTGCTTATTAGACTTGTAATCTAATTCACAGGATTCAGCAAATACACTTCAGGCTGTATCCCTTAGGTGTCTCATTGACGTTTTGTTTGGTCCTCAACGGCACCACCACAGACTCAATACATTTTCATAGTCACTGGCTTTATGTATCAGCTCGTCATCAGACCCACTAACTTCATCAGCACACAGTAGCCCAGTTACGCTGGAGATTGATCGATAGTCTACAAGTAGGGAAGGAGGGAGGTAACTGGGAAGAGAGGTTGAATTATTTAGAGCAGAGATTGATTTACATTCTTAATACAGTAACTCCTATGAGTTTAAATCTGGAGTTGGAATGATCTCTACTTTGATAGGCGAGGAGTCTACAATAATAAGAAGGTCCTCTATTAATTTAAAAAAAAAAGTTTTCAGACTAGTTTATAACTTTATGTATATCGCTGCTTTGAGTTGCTGACTTGTTTCACATGTGATTGCCAATGCAGGATATTTAAACTTCTGTTGAGCATGCTTCCGCCATCTTTGGATGGTAATTGTGGTCAATTAGTGATTGCTCTAAGCAGTAAGGTAAGAACATCTAATAGTTGTCATAATGTTTAACTAAATTTTTGGGTGAAGTTTTAGGATTCTTAGCTAAAGGGGGAACTTAGATCTTAATATACCATTTTATCTTATAGGGGTTATTGCCTTGAAGAAACCGTAAAGGTGAAACATGTTGGCCTAATATCCCTGAAACAGACCACTAAGCTAAATACTTTCACTATTTATTATAAAACTAAAATTAAAAAGCTGATGAAGTTAGTGGGTCCGATGACGAGCAGACACACAAAGCCAACGACTATGAAAATGTATTGAGTCCATGGTGGTGCCGCTGAGGACCAAACAAAATGTCATTGATAAACCTAAGGGATACAGCCTGAAGTGTATTTGCTGAATCATGTGAATTAGATTCTAATAGTTTCTCTATAAGTTTTGATTTGAGATTGAGTTGTCTGATATATAATTGCTTATTAGACTTGAATATGATTTTCTATACATTATCTCTGAAAGACATCCTAATTTCGGGGCCACTCTAATACTGCCCACAGCACGCCCCTTGCTTTTTGGAAGAACTCGGTGGAAAACATCTAAATTTTGCCTGTTTGAAAATTATGACTGACTAGTCTTTAAGCCCGTTACATTAACGGGTGCTAGAATGTGTGTGTCTTTATTTCTTTCTTTCTTTTTCTCTCTCTCCTCTTGGCCGCTTTCTGTCTCTCTCTTTCCTCGGCTGTCAACCATCACCCCTTGCCTGTTCCACCTGTCCAGCAGTAGGCCTTCTCCCTTCCTTTTACCTCCCCCTGTCCAGCAGCACTCCTTACCTGCTCCCCCTGTCCCTCTTCCCTGCTCCCCCTGTCCAGCAGCACTTCTTACCTGCTCCCCTGTTCCTCTTCCCTGCTCCCCTGTTCCTCTTCCCTGCTCTGCCTGTCCAGCAGCACTCCTTCTTTTCTCCCCCTGACCCTCTTCCCTGCTCCCCCTGCCCAGCAGCACTCCTTACCTGTGTCTCTCTTTCTCCTTAGTGTTTTGTTATTTTTTTCAATCTGTCTCTTTAGCCCCCTGTCCTTCTGTGAGTGTCTGTGTGTCTCTGTCCTTGTGCACTGTTGTTTGTTTGTTTTTTTAAGTCTCTGTTTAGCTCCGGATCCCCTCTGTTTCCATGGCAACCCTGTTTGCGGATGTGAGGACCGTTTTGTGGTGCCGGGTCTGGCGGCACCATGTAGGTCGTAAGCGGAAGACGGGCCTCAGCGTTTTGTAGGGCCGGGTCTGGCGTCGCCGTGTAGGGCGGAAGCGGGAGGCGGGGCCTCAGCACCAGCCGGGCGGTGTCTGACGTAGCCGTGTAGGGCGGAAGCGGGAGGTGGGGCCTCAGCAGCGGTCGGGCCGGCCCCCAGGAGCTCGAGGCCGGCGGCGGACATGGCTGGTGTGTAG
Source organism: Geotrypetes seraphini (assembly GCF_902459505.1). Lineage (NCBI taxonomy): Eukaryota > Metazoa > Chordata > Amphibia > Gymnophiona > Dermophiidae > Geotrypetes > Geotrypetes seraphini. The sequence goes on along the minus strand of NC_047087.1, from coordinate 156,368,560 downwards.
GGCGGAAGCGGGAGGCGGGGCCTCAGCACTGGCCGGGCGGCTCGCACCGCCGGCCCCCAGGAGCGCGAGGCCGGCGGCGGACATGGCTGGCGTGGCATGGTGGAGGAGGAACAGAGTTCGGTGATGTAAAACCCGCACATGCGCACTCGTGTTTTCGCGACGGACCAGGGAACACGTTTTTTTAGTGCGCATGCGCGGCCTATCATTTTATTATATTAGATTGGTTTGACAGATGAATATGTTTTGGCTATTTTAGACCTCTATATCTGCTTTGAAAATGAGTGTTTCTCAACTCAGTCCTGGAGTATCCCCTTGTCAGGATATCCACCATGAATATGAATAAACTTGATTTGCATACACTGCCTTCATTAAATGCAAATTTATTTCATGCATATTCATTGTGAAAACCTGATTCATCCTGAAAACCTGATTGGCAAGGGGGTACTCCAGGACCGAGTTGAGAAAAATTGGTATATGATAGCAGATAAGGATCCACATGGTTCATTTAGTCTATCCAATAAGGTGGCCAGAGCCGCACTTGCTACTCCATTCAGGTTACCCTCCATCAAATACTGGCATAACAAATAGGGCAGACACATAATCATTGAAGAGTGGTTTTATATTTTTACATAGGTGCATTAGGGCTTTAACACGCGGAATAGTGCGCGCTGAATTGCCCTGCGTGCTAGACCTTAACGCCAGCATTGAGCTGGCGTTAGTTCTAGAAGCGTAGCGCGTGTTTAGTGCATGCTAAAATCCTGCATGCGCTAAAAACGCTAGCGCACCTTAATAAAAGGAGCCCATAGTGTTTTGAGCAGCTGTTACATATTTATCTAGCTTTGATTTAAAAAAGAAAAAACTTATGCCATCAGTGCCACTGCCAGCCACAAAGTACTTTAAATATTTATTTACTATTTATTTGTTTTTTGGGTTGCTTGCTATACCACCATTTGAGACAAGCTATAGTAATATCTCACAGTGCCATTAAAAATTATGAAGAAATTAAAAACTTTAATGTGAACAAATAAAAAGGGCCAGTACATAAAATAACACATAGATGGGTCCTTTATTAATGTTTAACATAGGAGGGGCTTAAGGTATCAGGGCCTTAGGCCCCTTCATGGTGCATCCCACGATGCACCAGGAAGGGAAAGGACCACCATTTCAAACAGGGGCCTGCTGGCAAGAGGGAGTGGTTTCTACAGTGAGTCACATGGGAGGGTCGGGGTGGGTGGGTTGCTTGAACTGGGGGGGTTCTGAGCTGTCCCCATCAGACTACTAGGGCTGTCTTTTGGGATCTTGTTGGTGGGGTAATGAAAGAGGGATCTTCATGTAGAGTGGGTGGGTCTCTTGGGGGGAGTAGGGGGGGTCCAGATGGCCCAGATGCACAATGGGGTTGCTGAACAGGAAGGAGTGGGCATTACTCCTGTCCGTCTGGGTTAATTACTGTCACAGGGGTGGCCATCATCCATCGGGGGAGGGGGGTTGCAATGGCTGTGGTCGGGAGGGGAGGCTTAGAACAATTTTTCTTTTTTATTAATAAGGACAGATATTGGGCATGAGTAACATGCACAACATCTGTGTCCATTAAAAACAAAAAAGAAAAAAAAGGTTTCCATCTGAGTGGAAACAGCCTCTCAGCTGTTTGGACTTCCCCTGCCGGATTTGTGCATATGTGATAGTTGCTCTCATAGCAAATTATCAGCAGGTTTGGATGGGGATTATGACGAACCTCCGCTCAAATCATTTGCATGTAAACTTGTTTGAGCATCAGTCGCTCTTTTTTGGAATCTACCAAAAATTGGACCGCAGTGGACCCACATGATCTTACCAACCCTGTTTAGTGTATCTAGGCCTGGGACAGTGAAAATACTTAAGAGTACCTGATTACTGTTCAATGTATTGTAAACCACTTTGGGTGAATTTTTTCATGAAAATGGCATTTTACCTTTGAAAAATTTTTGAAGTTGTTAAATCTCAGTTAAACTAAACTAAACTAAACCTTAAGTTTATATACCGCATCATCTCCACGGAGTTAAATTTCAGCTCCTTCTCCATTTATGGTGGACTAACAGTTTAAAGCAGGGGTAGGGAACTCTGGTCCTCGAGAGTATTCCAGTCGGGTTTTCAGGATTTCCCCAATGAATATGCATGAGATCTATTTGCATGCACTGCTTTCAATGCATATTCATTGGGGAAATCCTGAAAACCCGACTGGAATACTGCTCTCGAGGACCAGAGTTCCCTAACCCTGGTTTAAAGAATTATTATTATTTTCTCCTTCTTTTGGAATAATGAGAAGGCAATGTATTACATTGCAATGATATGTTTCCTATGCAGGTTGTTTTTGCTTTTTGACTTGTATAATTGTCAATAGTTAAAATTATAAATAAAGAATAAAAAAAGACAAAAAAAGGCAGTTAATCCCAATAAATAAAAAATATAAAACATTAGGGGCCAATTAATGCAATTCAAAACCATAATGCTGCTTGATGAATTCTTCCCTAAATATCCATAAAGGGAAAAATAACTGAGGTTAAAAACAGAGCAGGATTGGGATAAAACTAAGGGAGAATGAAGGCCCTGCCCACTTGCCTGATCACCTGCCTGAAGTGGCAGAATTATAGCCAAGATATAAAATGGTAACCCTCAAGAATCACTAATTCAAAACATTGAAACACTTGATTGAAAAGATGTTTCTCCAGTATTGATCTTAATGGTGTTTAAGAATATAGCAAGGCACGACATAGGGCTCCTTTTACAAAGCCGCGCTAGGGCCTTAACGCGCGGAATAGCGCATGCTAAATTGCGTGCGCTAGCCGCTACCGCCTCCTTTTGAGCAGGCGGTAGATTTTCAGCTAGCGCACCTTCGTAAAAGGAGCCCATAGTGCCTTGGTACTTATTTATATAGAGATTAGGGAGTTAACATAGTAGATGACAGCAGATAAAGACTTATATGGTCCATCTAGTCTGCCCAACAAAATGAACTCGTAGCATAGGGTATGATGTGATATTGAGATATTGATTTGTCCTTGCCATTTTCAGGTTACACTGTGGAAGTCTGCCCTGCTCTAGCCTTGTTCTTCAACTATTGAAGCTGTCATCAAAGCTCCACTTCAGTCTTTCCAAATCTCCAGTCACAGTTGGGCACAGATCACTTACTTGTGTTGTCATCTAATCATTTCTAAGCTTGTTTGGTTCCATGCCTTCCATATAAGATTTCTGTGCATTTTTGAATTCTTAAGTGAATAGCAGTTATTTATATGCACATGTCAAATTCCTAATCAAATCTGATTTTTCCTTCCAGTTTGAGGCTGACAGAAGAGCCTTCATTATCACCATTAACTCCTTTGGCACTGAGCTGTCAAAAGAAGACAGAGCCAAACTGTTTCCTCATTGTGGAAAGCTTTATCCTGAAGGATTGTCCCAGTTAGCTCGAGCAGATGATTATGAGCAAGTTAAAACGGTGGCTGATTATTACCCGGTAAATTGCACAATAGACAAATATACTAAAAAAAACCTTTTTTTCACCTAAATGTGTTTGACTTGAAGGGCATGCAAATTTCATTTTTTAATGTTCAATTTTCTGATGACTGCTTGAAACATGGGACTTCTATTCATGCATGTAAAATTCTGTTAACCTTTCTTCCTTGTAGGAAACAATTTTCATAAGCCTACTTCGCTACATCACTTATGGCTAATCTTTCCCCCATGAATCTTGCACTGGTCCCCGGGGTGAAGTTTAAATAAAGGAAAGTTACCCTCAGGGAGGAGAGAAAAGCAGCCGGCAATCCCCACAAACCCATAAGTGCCACATGTGTATGTCATGGCTGCACTCCAGGTTGTGAGCAGAAAGATCAGACAGGAAAATGGGCCATGGCATAGAAGAGTGCCACGGCAGAGAAAAAAAACTTGATCCCCCGTGGAACTGATAGGCAAGAGAGGAAGAAGGTTGCATGCTTGGCAGGGATAGCTTGCAACAGAGAACAGACCCTGCGTACTTGAAGGGGCTGTGGGCTACTTGAGGAAGAAAGCAAGTTGAAGGTACAGAGCTGGGAAGAGGACCAACCAGAAAGCCAGAACCAGCATGTAGAAGAAGGAGGCAGGCCTTGCAGGAAGAGCTGACCAGTCAGGAGGCAGGCCTTGCAGGAAGAGCTGACCAGTCAGGAGGCAGGAAGGACCAGAAGTGGCAGTCCTGCAAAGAGAACTAAACCGCACCCAGAATTGGCAAGGAAGCAGACCAGAGCAAAGACAAGCATAGGCAGAAGAAGCTGGACTTCGTGGAGCAGGTGAGCCTTTGGGATGCTGAGGATCCTGGGGCTGAAGAGAGAGAGCCTGGTTTGGGGAGAGAGTGAGCCCAAGTGCTGAGAAGGCAAGCCCAGGCAAGAACCAGTGGATGAAGGCTTCAGGCAAGCCCAGAGAGGGAAAAAGGAGGGCTGTATGTGAGAGAGAGAGAGCCTGGTTGCTTCAGAAACATGATGCAGAAGAAGCAGAGAAAGATTGGCTGGATAGAGAGAGAGAGCCTGGTTGCTTCAGAAACATGCTGCAGGAGAAGCAGAGAAAGACTGGCTGGATGCAGAGAGGACTTGGCTAGGAACAGAGAGGAGAGTAGAAGCTGCAAGCAAGCCCTGAAGATAAGGAGAGAGCTTCTGCCTAGATCCCTGGAAGTGAGGGGGAGAGAGCATGCCTATACCAAGGTGGGTCCCAAGCAGCCACATCCTCCCTCTGTGAATGAGCCTTCCCCCCAAAGCCTGCCTCCAATAATTTTATTTACTTTAAATAAAGCCTACCTCTGGGATTTAGTGATAGTCGGTGATTGTAGTTAGGGCAGGACGAGTGGGAGAAGCCATATGAAAAAAGCACAGAAGTCACTGCTGTTGGGGAGGGCTAGATAGCCCCCCCCCCTTTTTTATTTTTTGCTGCTTTTATTTTGTCTTTGGTTAGCCTTTGGGGCTCCTCTACCAAACCCTCTTTTGCTTTAGACTAGGGTTTTCTTTTATTGATTTGTTTAAGTTAGGTCAGTAGGTACTCGGAGTTCCTGAGTTGGAGAGCTGATCTCAACTACCTGTAGAAACATTGATCTCGAAGAATCATGGTACCCAACATGCGACAGCTGCAGTATTTCCAGAGACTTTCTTAGACTAATAACAATGTGTGTGCACAAATTAAGGGTACCAGGCCAGATTCATTCCAACACAATCAGATTTGAGTACTCAAACTACCTGCAAATGGATGTGAACCTGTTGACCACTGCAGGAAAGAAAAGATTTTGAGAACAAAGAATCATAGTCCTAGTAAAAAAGATTTCAACTATATAAGTGAAGAGGAATAAAGGTGTACTTATATGATGTTATAGTTCGTAAAAGATGATGGTTTTAAAATTAAGTTCCAGTAGTTGAATCACTGAGGGGAATGAAGAAATAAGTAGGTTTGGGTGTAAGCATATGAAACAATTTGTAGGTTACTACAGTTAAATTGAACACTGAACCTTTGCCAACCCGGTGTGTAAAGGACTGTAGCACCCTATTACTTATGTAATTTTACCCTGAGATGTTAATCTAAACACCATCTGCTAAATGCCATCTAGCTGTATCAGGTGATACCTATCTAAACAGCTTACCCAACACACATAACAGAACATTGTGCTTATTGACCGTGTAACCAGAAGTTCAACGCGGTTTACAAAAAGTTATAAAAGTAAACATGTTACATGAAATAAGATGATTCGTAACATAACATAACACTCTTCATCTTTTTCTAGTTAATAAATGAAAAAAATTATTTTCTTGTTGAATGCCTTGCTTATGTGGATTTGGGAACCCCATTAGATACTGTGACATTTCCATCAAATTTATATTTGGATATAATTGCACACCACCAGGGAGTCCACAAGTAGCAATTATTTCTGTTCTGTATTCATGGATGAAAGACCAAGGGTAGGACTGCAGAAAACAAATGGGAATGGATGTGTAGTAGACAAAGAAAGATTCTCAGAAAACTGTTTGTGAGGAGCTAGCTAAATTAAAAATAGACAAAGCAAAGGGGCCTGATGAATACATCCCAAGGGTACTCAATGAATTCAGAGAAGTTCTAGTGGCTCCATTGTCTCATCTTTTCAGTGCTTCCTTAGTCTGGTGTGGTCCCAGAGGACTGGAGGTGGATGTGGTTCCTCTGCATAAGAGCGGAAGTAAGGAGGAGGTTGGGAATTCTAGGCCAGTTAGTCTAGCCAGGGTAGTGAGTAAACTAATGGAAATGCTTCTTATGTGGAAAATAGTGAGATTTTTAGAAATAAATGGACTGCAGAACCTGAGAAATGTTTACGAGGTTTACGAGAGGCAGGTCTTGTCTGACGAATCTGATTGATTTCTTTGACTGGGTGACCAAACAGTTGGATATGGGAGGGGTGCTAGATGTAGTGTTCTTGGACTTTAGCAGAGCTTTTGACACGGTGCTGCATAGGCGATTGATAAATAAACTGAATGCATGCAATATGGGCCCTAAAGTGACAAACTGTCTCCTTCTACTTAACCAGCTTTTAATCCAAAATTTGCTCGGAGGAAAAGGATGTTGATAGTGGAGTTCCACAAGGATCTGTCATTGGGCTGACTCTATTTAATATCTTTGGGAGTGATATTGCAGAAGGACTATCTGCTAGTTTGTCTTTTTGCAGACGATATGAAACTCTGGCAAAGCTTGAAAAATGGTCTGGTAATTAGAAACTAAGATGTAATGCTAAAAAATGCAGGGTCATGCACTTGAGCTGCAAAAATCCAAGAGAGCGTTATAGTATAGGAAGCAATATATTTCTGTGCATGGAAGAAGATCAAGATTTGGGATTATTGTGTTTGATGATTTCAGGCAAAACAGGTTGAAAATGTGATAGTCAAAGCCAGGAAGATGCTTGGGTGCATAAGGAGAGGAATGACCAGTAGTAAAAAGAAGATGATAAATGCCATTGTATAAGTTTGGTGAGGTCCCATTTGGAATATTGTGTACATTTTTGGAGACCACAGCATCAAAAAGATATAAACAGAGAGTTACTACAAAATTGATTAATTGTCATTGTCATAAATCATATGGGGACAGACTTAGAGACCTTAATATGTATACTCTGGAAGAAAGACGAGAGAGAAGGGATATGACAGAGACATTTAGTTAGTTTTATATCCCGTCCTTCCCAGAGAGCTCAGAACGGGTTACAATTTGACATTCATAGTATTACAATATGACATTACATAGGGATACATTTTAACATTGCATGAGGTTACAATTTAACATTATGTGGGGTTACAACTTTACAATCAAGTAGAAGATACAGTCAAGGTGTGCAGTTTAAGAAATCTGTCTAATAATACAATCTAAGCATATATGTTTTATAGGGGTTAGTCTAACTTAGCATAAGTATCTCCGGGAGGCTATTAAACTCTATGCAGGGAGCAAGACTCAGGCAACTAGTATTGGAGCCAACAAGGGATCAGGCAATACTGGACCTGATACTTACCAACGGAGAAAGTGTCGCAGAGGTCTCGGTGGGTGACACGTTGGCATCCAGTGACCACAACATGGTATGGTTCAATCTCAGGAAAGGTTTCGTCAAATCTAACACATTAACCAAGGTCCTCAGCTTCAAGGACACCAACTTCGAGGGCATGGGGGATTTCATCCATCAGGCGCTGCTAAACCGAGCAGAAACAGATAATGTAGAAGAAAGTCAACTCTGAAAGCTACCATACAAGAAGCAACGAACCGCTATATAAAATCAGTAAGTAAATGGCGAAAAAACAATAAGCCACAGTGGTTCTCTGCGGAGATCTCAGACCTCATAAAGGAGAAGAAAAGAGCGTTCATCTCTTACAAACAATCAGGGAAGCAGGACTCTAGAGAAGACTATCTGGCCAAGTCAAGAGCCGTCAAAACAGCAGCCAGAGAGGCTAAATTCCGAATGGAGGAGAATCTAGCGAAGAACATCAAGAAGGGCGATAAATCCTTCTTCAGGTATATTAGTGACAGAAACAGAAACACAGGCGGGATAGTACGCCTTAGGAAACCAGACAGGAACTATGTAGAATCGGACTCTGGAAAAGCTAAACTTTTAAATGAATACTTCTGCTCAGTCTTCACCCGCTAGGCACCGGGATCCAGTCCTCAGCTGCAGACAAGGGATAGCTCGTTAAACCCGTTTCGTAATTTCGAGTTTATACCCAGCACTGTCTACTGTGAGCTGTCTAAACTCAAGGTTAATAAAGCGATGGGGCCAGACAACCTACACCCCAGGGTACTCAGGGAGTTTAGTGACGTCTTGGCAGAACTGCTATTTGCGCTCTTCAATCTCTCCCTTAGTACAGGTAGAGTTCCGTTGGACTGGAAAACGACTAACGTCATTCCACTCCACAAAAAAAGATGCAGGACGGAGGCTGCGAACTACAGACCGGTGAGTCTCACATCAATAGTGAGCAAGCTAATGGAAACTCTAATCAAACGCCAATTGGATTCGATCCTGAACGAGGAGAATCTACGAGATCCCCGTCAACATGGATTTACAAAGGGGAGGTCCTGCCAATCCAACCTAATCAGCTTCTTTGACTGGGTGATGGGGAAGCTGGACGTTGGGGAGTCCCTTGACATCGTATACCTGGACTTCAGCAAAGCATTCGATAGCGTACCACACCGCAGGTTGTTGAGCAAGATGAGTTCTATAGGATTGGGAGACACATTGACAACATGGGTTGGGGGCTGGCTTGGAGGTAGGCTTCAGAGGGTGGTGGTGATCGGCACGCCCTCCGAAACGACGGAGGTGATCAGTGGAGTGCCACAGGGCTCGGTCTTGGGCCCGATCCTGTTCAACATCTTCATAAAGGACTTGGCTGAGGGGCTTCGAGGTAAAATAATGCTATTCGCCGATGACGCCAAACTATGCAACGTAGTAGGCAAGAACACAACAGACAAAAGCACAGTGCCAGACAGTATGGTGCATGATCTACTCCTACTGGAGCGCTGGTCCAGGACCTGGCAACTAACTTTCAATGCCAAAAAATGTAAAGTCATGCACCTTGGCAGCCAAAATCCATGCAAGACTTACACCCTTAACAGTGAGATCCTAGCGAGGGCTGTAGTAGAACGAGACTTAGGGGTGATCATCAGTGAGGACATGAAGAGTGCCAAGCAAGTTGAGAAAGCTTCATCTAAGGCTAGACAAATCATAGGTTGTATACGTAGGAGTTTCGTCAGCCATAAACCTGAAGTCATTATGCCATTGTATAGATCCATGGTGAGGCCCCCATCTGGAATACTGTGTACAATTCTGGAGGCCGCATTACCGCAAAGATGTGCTGAGACTTGAGTTGGTCCAGCGAATGGCCACCCGGATGGTCTCAGGACTCAAGGATCTCCTGTATGAGGAACAGCTGGATAAATTGCAGCTATACTCACTCGAACGCAGAGAAAGGGGAGACATGATCGAGACGTTCAAATATCTCATGGGCCATATCGAGGTGGAAGAGGATATCTTCTTTTTCAAAGGTCCCATAGCAACAAGAGGGTATCCGTGGAAAATCAGGGGCAGGAAACTGCACGGTGACACCAGGAAATACTTCTTCACCAAAAGGGTGGTTGATCGCTGGAATAGTCTTCCACTACAGGTAACTGAGGCCAACAGTGTGCCTGATTTTAAGACAATATGGGATTGTCACGTAGGATCTCTTCACAGAGAAAGGTAGGGGAGGGTTATTGGGGTGGGCAGACTGGATGGGCTGTGGCCCTTATCTGCCGTCTGTTTCTATGTTTCTACAGGAGGTGAATCTTTTTCAAATTAAGAAAAACTGCAAAAGGAAATGACATAGGATGAAGTTAAGAGGTGATAAGCTCAGGAATAATTTAAGAAAATACTTATTTACAGAAAAGGTGGTAGATGTGTGAAATAGTCTCATGGTGCAGGTGGTGGAGATGAAGACTGTATCTGAATTCAAGATAGCACGGGGCAGTTATGTGGGGATCTCTTAGGGAGAGGAGGAGATAGCAGATGCTGTGGATGGGCCATTTAGCCTTTATCTGCCATCATGTTTCTGTGTTTGTGTAAGGATCCATTCTGACACTAAAATATCCAAAAAAGATGCATAGAGAGAGGTATAACCAGCAGAGGAAAGGAGGTGTTAATGTTTTTGTACAGATTGTTGGTGATGCTCCACTTAGAGTATTGTGTTTTGATTTTGGAGGCTGTATCTTGCTAAAGACTTGCAGTGATTCAGAGAAAAGTGACAAAAATATATGAAGTTCAGTGTTCTCCCCAGAAATTTTTTTCAGCCGGGTGGCATGAAAAAGTAGCTTGGTGGGGGGGGCGAAACAGGGAAATTTGATGGTGGGGAAAATTAAGGGCTCCTTTTACAAAGATGCGTTAGCACCTTAATGCGCGGAATAGCGTGCGCTAAATTGCCGCGCATGTAGCCGCTACCGCCTCCTCTTAAGCAGGCGGTAGTTTTTCAGATAGGTGTGTGCGCTAAACACACTAGCGCACCTTTGTAAAAGGAGCCCTAAATGTGTACTATTTTTATTAATTATTATTTTCCAATGTTCACTATTGCTTCCTTTTTTTAAGGTTTGACACTTGTGCCAGAATATTTTTACTAAATTTAAGAAGTATCCAATTCTAGAAGTGAGTAATTAGATATTCGCCCTCTTTCAAATGGTATAGAGCAATGGTCTCAAACTCAAACCCTTAGTGGGGCCACATTTTGGATTTGTAGGTACTTGGCATAGAAAAAATAGTTAATGTCTTATTAAAGAAATTACAACTTTGCATGAGGTAAAACTCTTTATAGTTTATAAATCTTTCCTTTAACAATTAAAGGAAAGATTTATAAACTATAAAGAGTTTTACCTTATGCAAAATTGTAATTAATTATTTTTTCTGCAGCCCTCCAAGTACCCTATTTTTTTCTGCAGCCCTCACATTTAAAGTTTAATATCTTTCCTTTCTCAAAACTGACATATTTCAATCACTATATTGAAAATAAAATCATTTTCCCTACCTTTGTTGTCTGGTGACTTTATTTTTTTGAAAACAACGAACAGACTGCAGATAATGTACAAGATGCAGGCGTTGTTTATTAGTAAATGCAGTAACATATACAACCTTATAGCCAACCAAGGGACCCGACACGGTCCGTGTTTCGGATAACACGCCTTCCTCAGGGGTCCATGGTGGTTAAGGTATAAAGCAAACTGCATAAAAGATAACAAACACACGCCAATCACGATCAAATGGCATTGTGTAAGACTTGCTTGACCCCGTTTGATCATGATTGGCATGGGTTTGTTATCTTTTATGCAGTTTGCTTTATACCTTAACCACCATGGACCCCTGAGGAAGGCGTGTTATCCGAAACACGGACCGTGTCGGGTCCCTTGGTTGGCTATAAGGTTGTATATGTTACTGCATTTACTAATAAACAACTCCTACATCTTGTACATTATCTGCAGTCTGTTCGTTTCTGTTTGTTTCTGGTTGCTGTTGTTTACTGCAGACTAAGTTGGACTTTCTTTCTCCCTTTTGTGCATCGACTTTATTTTTCTGTGCATTTAACTATGTTTCCAGGGTCTTCTTGTCCTTTGACTGTTTTTCTCTCCGTCTTCACTTTCTGCCTTGCATCCATCTTTGGCATTAACTTAATATTCAATTTTTCTGCTTTCTTTTCAAAATCTATGTTTCCATGTCTTCCCTTCCCTTCTATCTCTCTCTTCTTCTGTCCCTATTTCCATGGTCTGCATCTCTTTCTTTCCTTTCTCTCAATCCCTCCTTCCTTCCTTTCCCCTGGTCTGGCATCTGTCTCCTTCCCTCCTCCAACTTTTTATTTCTTTCACCCTGCCCCCTTCTTTTTTTCTCTCTCTATCCATGCCCCCATTCTTTCTATATGTCTGTCTTTCTCTCTCTCTCCGTGCCCCCTTTCTTTCTTTTTTTCTTTCTCCATGCCCGCCCTTTGTCTCTCCATGCCCCTTTCTGTCTGTGTCCCGTTTCCCTTCTTTCTTTCTGTCTCTCTGTCCCCCCCTTTCTTTCTTTACTTCTCTCTGCCCTCCCCCAAGCCACCACCATTGGGGAACAGGCCGCCACCACCGCAATCAGGTAACAGGCCGCCACCGCTGCAATCGGGGAACAAGCTGCCACCGCCACAATCGGGGAACAAGCCGCCACCACCGCAATCGAGGAACAAGCTGCCGCCACCACAATCGGGGAACAGGCCACCGCCGCCGCAATCGGGGAACAAGCTGCCGCCGCCACAATCGGGGAACAGGCCAGTGCCGAGGTCTTAACTCTCCCTGCATATCTTCTCCAGCGCGGGCCAACCAATTCACGCCACCCGACGTCAATTCTAACGTCTGAGAGGAACTTCCGGGCCAGCCAGGCAGCAATTGGCTGGCCCAGAACTTCCTCCCCGACATTAGAATTGAACGTCGGGTGGCGAGAATTGGTCGGCTCCGAGCTGGGGAAGATATGTAGGGAGAGCTAAGACCTTGGGCGCTGACCTGTTCCCTGATTGCGGTGGCTTGGAGGAGGGCAGTGGGGAAGGGAAGCAGATTGGGGACCCCTGCTTTAGGCAAGGACAGATCGCGGGCCGCAAAATAGTCCCTGGGGGGCCGCATGTGGCCCGCAGCCGCGTGTTTGAGACCACTGGTATAGAGGTTTAAAAAAGGGAAATGCGTTAATGAAATCATTAGGTTCAATCTAGCTATTTATTTCTGCATGAATTTAAACAACTAAAAAAAAAAGATAAATATAGCTCATCCAGTCATACAAGAAACATCTCTACAGCACCTCTAATAATATTTTGATCACTATATTCCTTCCTGAGGTCTCACTGAGGATATGAAATAGATGCGATCCCCACTTCCAAACCTCTTCCACATAATTTATGGAGAGGCGTTACTGAGCCTTGATGGAGACCTATGTGATCACACTACAGCAAAATAAAAAAGTAGCAGATAAAAATCAAAGTGAGAGCTAGGCAAAACAGTTTAGGTAAAAATGCAGGTAATAATTAGCAATGTATTAAAAATATTTTATTTGCTTATAATGTCATTTGAAAGCTGTTTGATGTTAGTACAGCTTTAATTTAATTCATTATAGTGTGTGTGTGGGGGGGGATAACACCTACATCAACAGTAAAGTTAGCATAGGGTCATTAAATCCAGTGGCGTACCTAGTATATATGACAGCCAGTGCTCATCATTTTTTAATAACCCCCTCCTCTATATAAAAAAAGTTATTTTTAGTAATAATCCATGAGTTACACAACAAGGGTGCACCTAGGAAAAGGCAGCATCTTAAACACTGCAGTGAGCACTAGAACACCAACACATGCATTGTAAAACTAAACAAGCCAGATCCTGCATAGTCAATTGATCCTGTACAGTCATTGCTAACAGAAAGCCATGTCCTTTTCATACACACAGAACAGAGATACACACTCGCCTAATATGGAATAATCACAAACTAAAAATAGAAATATGTAGACAAAAGTTAAACTGAAACGCCAATAAACCAGACTCTGCATACAATGCAACACCACAGAAACAGTGACACTTACCCTAATACTGTGCAAAATATAAAGACAGTAGATGTAAATTTGAAAAAACTGCTACATAACAATCACCACTTTACAAATTAACAAATATAAATAAAACAGGGAAGAGAGAAATAAGAAAATACCATTTTATTGGACTAATCCATTATTCAATTAGTAGTAATTAGCTTTCAGAGGCCAAATCTTTCTTCAAGACAGTACAGTATACTGCTGTTATGGTATCCTGTCCTGACCTGAGGAAAGGGGTTTAGTCCCCAAAAAACTGTCTTATTTCCATTTTCTATTGATAAACTTTAATCAATACAGTTACAATACTACTTGATTCTACATAAAACAACAACAAAATTTTTTTCCCACCTTTTGTCGTTTCTGCTTTAATCATCTTCTCTTCACTCTCTTCTTTCTATTCAGCATTTGTCCTCGCTCCCTTCCATGCAACATCTGTCCTCTCTCTTTGCCCCTTCCACCCAGCCTCTGCCCTCTCTCTCTCTCCCCCTTGCATCCACTGTCCACCCTCTCTGTCCTTTCCATCCAGTGTCCTCCCTCTCTCTGTTCCATATGGCATCTTCCCTCTTTCTATGTCCCTTCAATAAACTGTATATCCTTTGCCCTTTCTCTCCTTTGTACTCTGTGACCTTTGTAATTTGTGCTTTTGTACTCCTGTGCCCTTTCTCTCCATTTCAGCTTCACCCCCTCTCCATTTTTTTTTGTCTCCACCACTTCCCCTATGCTCTGACACCTCTATCCCCTTCTCTCCCCCATGCCCTGGCATCTCTCTCCTCTCCTTCCATCTCCCCCTTCCACTCCATTATCTGGCATCTCTTCTCCTTCCTTCCTTTCACCTGGTCTGGCATCTGTCTCCTCCCCCTCCCCCCATATGCCCTGACATCTCTCCCCCCTCCATGGTCTGGTAGCTCCTTTCCTTTCCCTCCCTCCTATGGTCTTGGCATCTCTTTCCTCTCCTCTCCCTTCCCTGGTCTTCCTTTTCCCCTCTCTCTCCCCAATTGTGTGCAGCAGCAGCACTTCTCTTCCTCTCCCCCTCCCCAATTGGATGTTGCAGCAGCATTTCTCTTCCCATCCCTCCCCTCATGCCCTGGAATCTCTCTCCTCTCCTATGTCTCCCTCTGCTTCCTTGCTCTGGCACCTTTCTTTCCTTTCCCTCTGGTCTGGCATTTGTCTCCTTAGTTTCCCTTCCCTCCCCTCCCCCATGCCCTGCATCTCACTCCTCTCCCCTACCCCCTCCATTATCTTGCATCTCCACTCCTTCCTTTCTCTCCCTCCTTCCTTCCTTTCCCCTGGTCTGACATCTGTCTCCTTCTCCCCACCCATAGTCTGGTATCTTCTTTCTTTTCCCTCCCTCCTATGGTCTTGGCATCTCTTTCCTCTCCTCTCCTTTCCCTGGTCTGCCTCCCCCCCCCATTGGGTGCAGCAGCAGCATTTCTCTCCCCCCTAATTGGGTGCAGCAGTAACAGCATTTCTCTCCCCCCATCACTTCTCTCCCCCCCCCTGCCTCGGTCGGCAAATTTGCTACAGGCTAAGGCAGGAGATAGGTCAGCGACGGAGGTAAGCTTACAACTTGGAGCTCTTCCTTGCTTCAGGCCTTCCTCGCTGCTGGGTCCTGCAGAAAGTAGGCAGGACCCGGCAGCGAGGAAGACCCGAAGCAAGCAAGAACACCAAGTTGTAAGCTTTCCTCCCTGCCAGTGGCGTATCTAGGGTATGTGGCACCCGGGGCCCATAATTTTTTGACACCCCCCCCCCTTGTAAAAAAATATTTTTTGTAATAACCATGAAACTGAATAAATGGTCATAATAGAAACAGGCAGTGAAAATTTTCTTTTATTGAAACTCATATATGTAACCATTATTCCAAACATACCATAACATAACATAAATTATGTCTGAATTGTCATGACATCAGAAGTACATATGGAGTAGTTGCAGGTGATGCTTGGGACAGTTCGGTTTTATGTGTTTTTTGAATAGAATGGTTTTTATTTCTTTTTTGAAGGTTTTGTAGTTTGTGGTCGAGGTCAATAGGTTGTAGAGTTGGGGGTCGAGTGTTGCAGCTTGAATGGCTAGGAGGTTGTCGAACTGTTTTATTCTTTTGACGTTTTTGGTTGGAGGGTGTGTGAATGGTGCGTGAGTTCTCCTATGTCTGGTTGAGGTGAACTGAATTATTTAGCTGAAGAAATTAGTTACCCCCCCCATTCCACACACATTAATTCTCTTCCATTTTTGTTCCCATTATAAAAAACACTGATAAGTTCTCAGAAAAAAAAATACATTAAAATAAGAAATGAAAACAAAGGCCCCTACAGATGAGAACATAACATAAGAAATGCCTAACTGGGTCAGACCAATGGTCCATCATGCCCAGTAACCCATTCTCATGGAAGCCAATCCAGGTCACTAGTACCTGGTCAAAACCCAAAGAGTAGCAACATTCCATGCTACCGATCCAGGGCAAGCAGATGTTTCCCCCATGTCTTAATAACAGACTATGGACTTTTCCTCTAGGAATTTGTCCACACCTTTCTTAAAACCAGCTACGCTATCTGCTTTTACCATAACTTCTGGCCACTTCATTTTTAAGCTGAGATCTTTCCTTCCAAACAGAGACTTTGCTAGATGTCAAATACAGCACAAGGTAACTTCACACGGACTTAGCTGTGCAGGAAATGTGAATCTCCTCATACACCCACCATATAGTGCAAAAATGTGCAAAGGTTTGGTTTTTTCTTTCGATCACTACATAGACTAATGCCACACAAGCAGCGCTGTTACAAACATATTCTGTAGGTCAGTGCTAAGGTTAACAGAGTTTCCTTCCTTGGACCAGAAGGAGATACTGACAAACCACTAGAAGAGATCCCAAAACAACTACCCAGGAACAACACCCAAAGACCCACTCAGTGTATGAACCAGTTGAGTGGAGTGGACTAACTAGGGGGTAGAAATGGGCCCGGAGTTTGCTCAGCAGAATTTCCCAGATCACCTCTTCCTCTCAACACATTGACACGCTGCCGCCACCACCACTAGGAACACCTCACCGGGTAGGCCAGCAATGCTATAAACTTTATAAAACACATTATTATATTTTCTTATAAAGTACATATTTTAACTGAACTCTCTGACATCCTCAGCCTTTCCATTCACAAAAATAGAAGGAAGAAAAGTTCCCATTTCATCTGTCTCATGTCCCCGGCCTATGCAATATTTTTCTTCTGCAGAATACAGACCCTTCAAAAATCTGACCAAATCCTCATTTCACTTGCATTATAAAGTACTGAGGATGCCATCTCTCCCCAATCCCAGGTCCTAAAGTCTAAGACAGTAGCGCAAATTAATGCTGCCAGATTCAGGGAAAAAAATTTCGATTCGATTCAGCCTATTGAATTGGTTTATCGATTCGATTTTCCTGCCCAATTGAGTGTTTTTTTCAATCATCCTGGTGGGTTTATTTTATAGCTTTTTCACCCTCCTTTGGCTTCTCCTAACCACACTGGCGCTGTGGTGTAAATAAAATAAAGAAACAAAAAGGACTTTTCATCTCTCTGTTAAATCCTAGCTCACGTTTGCCGTCTAACACCAGCTCTGGCAGGATACACATTTCAAATCTGACATATTGTAATCACAAAACAGAAAATAAAATTAGTTTTTCTACCTTTTTATTGTCTGGTTATTTTTAAATCTTGTTGGTCCAAAGCTCTGGTTGTCTTCTGATTACTTGCTTGCCAGGGTCTCCATCTTTCTTCTTTTTCCGTGCTAACCATCCATCTGCCAACTCTGTCCTCCCCTTCCGTTTCCCTTCCCTCCCCCGGATGTCTGGCATCTTTCCTTTTTTTTGTCTCTCTCCACAGATCTACCTTTTCTTAACTATCCTTTCATCCAGCAGCTCTCCCTCCTTCCCCACCACCCCAGGGTCCACCATCTCTCCCTTTCTTTTCCCAACTACCCTCCTAACCAGTATCTCTATCCCCCCCACACCATCCCTTGTGTCCAACTTCTCTCCCTTTCTGTTCCTTCCCTCCCTAAATCCCATGTCCATCATCTCTCTCTCTCCTCTATTTTCAGATCCATTATTTCTTCCCACCCAAAGTCTGGCATATGGACGTCTCTTTGAACCCCTCCCCCTTCCCTCCTTGTACTTCTACACCAGGGCCCCCCCCTCCCCTGAAGGCCTGTCCCCCCTTAAAGGTCTGCATCCCACCCCTGAAGGCCTGTCCCCCCCCTTGAAGGCCTGCCTGCCTGCTCCCCTTGAAGGCCTGCCCCCCCTGAAGGCCTGTCCCCCCCCCTTGAAGGCCTGCACCCACCCAAGGCCTGCACCCCCCCTTGAAGGCCTGCCTGCCTGTTCCCCTTGAAGGCCTGCCCCCCCCTTGAAGGCCTGCACCCCCCCCGAAGGCCTGCACGCCTGTTCCCCTTGAAGGCCTGCGCTCCCCCGAAGGCCTACACCCCCCTCGAAGGCCTGTCCCCCCTTGAAGGCCTGCCTGCCTCCCTTGAATGCCTGCCTGCCTGTTCCCCTTGAAGGCCTGCCCCCCCTGAAGGCCTGTCCCCCCCCTTGAAGGCCTACAACCCCCTCGAAGGCCTGCCCCCCCTCGAAGGCCTGCACACCCCCTGAAGGCCTGCACACCCCCTGAAGGCCTGCACCCCCCACGAAGGCCTGTCCCCCCCTTGTAGTCCTGCACCCCCCCAAAGGCCTGCATCCCCCTCAAAGGCCTGTCCCCCCCTTGAAGGCCTGCCTGCCTGTTCCCTTGAAGGCCTGTCCCCCCCATGAAGGCCTGTCCCCCCCCTTGAAGTCCTGCACCCCCCCCAAAGGCCTGCATCCCCCTCGAAGGCCTATCCCCCCCCCCCTTGAAGGCCTGCCTGCCTGTTCCCTTGAAGGCCTGCACCCGCCCCGAAGGCCTACACCCCTCTCGAAGGCCTACACCCGCCCCGAAGGCCTACACCCCTCTCGAAGGCCTACACCCCCCTCGAAGGCCTACACCCCCCTCGAAGGCCTGCCCCCCCCTTGAAGGCCTGCACCCCCCCGAAGGCCTACACCCCCCTCGAAGGCCTGTCCCCCCCTTGAAGGCCTGTGCCCTCCCTGGAAGACCTGTCCCCCCCCCCAAAAGCCTGCACCTCCCCAGACGGCCTGTCACCCCCCCCCCCCAAGGCCTGCCTGTCCCCCTTGAAGGCCTGCACCCCCCCCGAAGGCTTGTATCCCCTTTGAAGGCTTGCCTGCCTGTTCTCCATGAAGGCCTGTCCCCCTCCCTCCACAAGGTCTGCCTGCCCGCCCCACCCTGAAGGCCTGCTGCCCCCCCCTACCTCGAAGGACCGCTCGGCCCCACCACCACCACCACCACCACCACAAAGCACTGCTTATTCCCCCGGCCTCCCCGCTTCATTTCCCTGGGGAAACAGCCTGCAGCAAGATCGCGCGATGCCAGCGATCTTTGCTTGCTTCGGCTGTTTCCTTCGCCGCGGTCCCGCCCCTCCTCTGACGTCAGAGGAGGGGCGGGACCGTGGCAGAGGAAACAGCCGAAGCAGGGCGGGGCGCCCGGCTGAAAGGCGCTAGGGAGAACACTGAAGTTTGTGCCAGAAGAGACTTGATGACCTGAATATGTATACCCTAGAGCAGGAGTGCCCACACTTTATGGGCTTGTGAGCTACTTTTATAATGACTAAGTCAAAATGATCTACCAACAATAAAATTAAAAAAAAACACAAAGCACACTGAAAGGCAGAGAAAATGTTAATTATTCATATTCCGGGTTTTTTCAAAGAGGTCACGGCAGATAACTGTATGCAATGTTACCTCAGTAACAAAATACAAAAATAGACAAATACACCCCCTCCCTTTTTACTAAACCACAATAGTAGGTTTAGCACAGGGAGTTACGCTGAATGCCTCGTGCTGCTCTCAATGCTCATAGGCTCCCTGCGCTAAAAAACGCTATTGCGGTTTAGTAAAAGGGAGCCATAGTGCAAAATATAGACAGCAGATATAAATTCTCAAAACCGACACATTTTGATCATTAAATTACATTACATTACATTACATTAGGGATTTCTATTCCGCCATTACCTTGCGGTTCAAGGCGGATTACAAAAGGTTAATTTAAGAAAAACATAGTTACAGTGATTAGCTAGAGAGGTAAGTTGTAGATCTTATAAACATTTAACAGGTTGTTGAGGGTGAGGTGGTTTGTAAAAGAATTAGTAGGTGGTCATAGTGGAGGTTCTTTTGTTATTATTAGTGCATTAATGGGTAGATCAATTGTCAGTTTTAGCGTTACTAAGGGGTCGTGATGTTATTGCTGCTTCAGGAATTTCTTGAAAAGTATGGTTTTTATTTCTTTTCTGAACGTCCTATAGTCTGGGGTGGTCATCATAAGGTTGGAGATCTGGTTGTCCAGCCTTGAGGCTTGAGTGGCTAGGAGGCCGTCGTGTAGTTTTGTTCTTTTTACTTCCTTGATTGGGGGGGGTATGAATGGGGAGTGCGTTTTTCTGTGTCTGGTAATGGGTGCTTGGATGAGGCGATTGTTCAAGTATGATGGGCTGTCTCCGTGTAGGGTTTTAAATAATATGCAGTAGAATTTGAATTGGATTCTTTCTTGGATTGGAAGCCAATGTGAGTTGATGAAGGCTTCAGTGATGTGGTCATGTTTTTTCAATGAGTAGATGAGTCTCAAAGCTGTATTTTGGATTGTTTGGAGTTGTCTAATCGTAGTTGCAGGGCAAGGAAGGAAGAGGATGTTGCAGTAGTCCAGTATTCCTAGTATTAGGGATTGTACTATAAGTTGGAATTGTGTTCTTTCAAAGAATTTTCGGACTTGTCTCAGATTTCTCATGATTGCGAATGATTTCTGAATTGTTTTATTTATTTGCGGTTGCATTGTGCAACATCTGTCTATGGTCATACCAAGTAGTTTTATGGTGGTTTGGATGGGATATTTGATTGCGTTTATATCTAAGTTGGTTGTGGTTTGGACCTTGTCATTTTCGAGAAGGATGAATTTGGTTTTGTCTTGGTTGAGTTTAAGTTTGTGATTTTTCATCCAGGTTGTGACTGTTTCAAGTGTTTGGTGAAGTTTGTCTGTCATGGTAGGTTTAGAATGATCGTATGGGATGAGGATGGTGATGTCATCAGCATAACTATAGGTGGTTATGCCCAGATTGTCCAGATGCGTTCCTAGGGAAGCAGTGTAGAGATTGAAGAGGGTAGGGGATAGTGGAGATCCTTGTGGTACGCCGCAGGGGTTTGACCAGGATTCTGACTTTTCTTTGTTTGATTTTACACTGTTGGTTCTGAGTTTTAGGAATCCTTCAAACCAAGAGTATACTTTATCTGAGATGCCTATTGCGTCTAAGATCTGTAGAAGGATGTTGTGATCCACTAAGTCGAATGCAGCAGTTAAGTCCAGTTGTATGAGAAGCATTTTTTTTCCTGTACTAAGGTGTTGTCTGACGGTGTCCATAAGGGAGCCTAGTAGTGTCTCTGTACTGAAGTTTGTTCTGAAGCCTGATTGCGTGGGGTGGAGTAGGTTGTGGTCATCTATGTAATTGGTGAGGAGTTTGGCTACTAGGCCTTCTATAATTTTGACATATAGCGGAATTGAGGCTATAGGTCTAAAGTTAGATGGGTGGTTTTGTGGTGCTTTTGGGTCTTTTGGATTGGGGTGATGATCATTTTTCCTACCTTTGCTGTTTGGTGAGTTCATGAGTCTCTGGTTGCACTTTCTTCTTCTGACTGTGCATCCAATCTTTCTTCCTTTCTTTCAGCCTCCTGTATGTTTCCTCTCCTCCAGACCTCATTCTCTCCCCCAACTTTTTCTTTCTGTCTCCCTGTTTCCCCTTCTTTCTGTCTCCCTGTCTGCCCCCTTTCTTTCTTTCTTTCTCCGTGCCCTCCCCCAAGCCACTCGGTTTGCTGCCACCGCCATTGGGAAACAGCCCCCAAGCCACCGCCGTCCCAAGCTTTCCCTGCAGAAGCGTTGCGCTGACCAGCATTCCGCTCCCTGACGTCAATTCTGACGTAGGAGAGGAAGTTCCGGGCCAACAAGGCATTTCTCCTCATTCCATCCAGCCTGAGCCCCATCTCTCCTTGATCCAGCATTTCCCTTCTGTGTCTGTCAGAATTACCATTCCACCTATTTCCCAGCATCACCCTTCTTTGTGTCCATCTCACCTATATCCCTATCTCACCACTTTTTCAGAATCTTCATTTGTCTCTGTCCTTGTCTTTACCCCATGTTCACCATTTGCCCTTTCAATGTCTTTATCTCCCCCCCACACACTTTTTCAGCATTACTTCTATGTCTCTATTTCACCTCCTCTTCATGTCCCCTCTGTATCTCTATCCTTATTCAGTAGGTCCTGCTTACTCTTTCTCTTCTTTGTGTCACTATCTCCATTTTCAGCTTTCCCCCCTTTTCCTTTGTTAATGCACCCTGTAGCCAGAATCTTTCCACCCTCCCTCCACTCCAGCCCAGCCCAGTATGAAATATTTCCTTTTGTTTCCCTCCCCTCTCTCTTTCTCTCTCTCTTCTGCTCCCTCACCCATGAGTCCTGCATCTGGCCCTCTCCCTTCTACCTGCACCTGGCAAAACCCCCCTGCTCCGCGGCTCTCTTAAGCAACTCGTCAGCAGCGGTGATCAAGACAAGCTGCCGACATCGAGGTCTTCCCTCTACGAGTCCCGCCTTTGTGGAAAAAGGAAGTTGAAACAAGCGGGACTCGCAGAGTGTAGGCCCCGACGTCAGAAGCTTGTGTCGATCGCTGCTGCTGAGTTGCCGAAGAGAGCCGCGGAGCAGGGGGTGTGGCCGGAAGCAGGTAGAAGGGAGAGGGCTGCTGGAAGAGGTAGAAGTTCCGGAGTATGACACCGACCCGGGCCAGGATGATTTCTTTTTTAGGCTGTTGCTGCTGCCGCCCCCATGCCCCCCCCCCCCCGAAATGAGAAAAACAGCCTAATGCCCGGCGTCGGCGTCTTTGACGTTGGGGAGAGGAAGGCTGATAGGCCCGGTAGATCGGGACGGCAACACGAGTCTATCACAGAGCCCGGGATGGGCTCTGCGATCGACTCACGTTGCCTTCCTGAGCTACCGGTCGATCGCGATCGACGCGTTGGGCACCCCTGCCCTAGAGAAAAGGAGGGATAGGGAATATATGATATAGATGTTTAAATGTTCATATACAAACAAATATTTTCCAGAGGTTGCAGGGGCCAGTGTTGTATAGTAACTAAGTAAATGTAACTAGTTTCTATCTACTATAATAAAACCCTAAGTACACATGTGCACGCCTACCTCCGTGATCCCTGCGTCGGTGATCCATAGCTCCGTGCCAGTAGAACAAGCCTGTGGCAGTTTTCTGGCTCCTACTGCACATGCGGAATTTGAAATGGTGACCATGGATGCAAGGAGGCAGAGAATATGCCGGCAACTCCCCCCTTCCGCCCTCACTCACTGTAAGTCTTGACATGCGGGGTAGTAAATCTGTCCCGCTGGCACAAACCTCTGACGCTCTTCATTCGCGTCTGCCCTCCTCTTCAAAGCAGCCTGCTGAGGATTGCCAGCTGGCTAGCAAACCTCACAGGCCACTCTCCACCTCGGTAGCATGTTCCCTCTGACATCAGAGGAAGGGCGGGATCACGTCAGAGGGAACGTGCTACCGAGGTGGAGAGCGGCCTGTGAGGTTCGCTATAGCCGGCCGGCGATCCTCAGCAGGCTGCTTTGAAGAGGAGGGCAGACGTGAATGAAGAGCAGTAGCGGTTCGTGCCAGTGGGCCAGAAGAGACCAGGAAGCCGGGATGGATGGAGGGTAGGAACGGCGATTTGGGAGCAGGTATTAGGAAGCAGGGAAGAGGTGCTACTGGACAGGGGGAGCAGATAAGATGTGCTGCTGGACAGGGGGGAGGTAAAACGAAGGAAGAAGGGCTGCTGCTGGACAGGGGGAGCAGGGAAGAGGTGCTGCTGGACAGAGCGCAGTGAAGGGGTGCTGCTGGACAGGTATTGATGGACAGGGGAAGCAGGGAAGAGATGCTGCTGGACAGGGGGAGGTAAAACGAAGGGAGAAGGGCTGCTGCTGGATAGGGGAAGCAGTGAAGGGGTGCTGCTGAACAGGGGGGGAGGTAAAACAAAGGAAAAAAAGCTACTGCTGGACGCGGGAGCA